>NW_023998526.1:987317-1011288 GCF_014805625.2 Glossina fuscipes
TTCTTTATATGAATTATTATTTCTTTTTTCTTTACTTTTCCTTATATACTTTATACCAGTTTTTAATAACAATTAGCATAAGATTTACTTCTAAGAGTCACGTCAATTCGGCTGTTGATTTATTTTAGTTAAGTGTTTTGCGTGAGTAAGCAAATAAATAAACGCTTTCTGTGCGATTTGAAGTACATAATTACCGCAATTAAACTATTGTGAAATCTAAAAATAAGGGCTATGCATATATGCACATGCATGCATGGATAAAGGATCTATCTAAAGCTAATTCCTTATGTTTTCAAAAATTATGATAATTTCAGTTTGACGCTTGAATCCCCGTAAACACCGTTCGCAACTTGGCATGTTTTTCCAAACGGTCTCCTTTTGTCGAGTCCATCAGTTTTACTAACAAAACCCATAAAATTACCGGCCAAAGGTATTTCATTTCTCTTCTTTAACACTTAAAGGAGTAAAGATAAGAACATATGGATAACAGATTTTATTTTCGTGATATTTATTCCCCTGTACCCTATAATTAACGTTCGTGTCGCAAACAAACGTTTCCAAGATCGCAAAATGCACTCTTTATCACTTTAAACAAATATAGAGTGTAGTAAAAACAAACAGCGTCGCTTAGCTCAAATTTTCTTTTTTTCTTTCAATACGATTACAAACCAACATAAGATCGCTGACTAAATTCGAGCAAATGAAATGAATCCTTTCAATTACTTGACTTATAACATTGCTTTCAACAGCCACACATCCAGCTCGTCCAATTCATTTTTTTCTCTCTTTTTTCATGCATTGCTTTCTTTTACTACACGATTGCTCATTTTTTTTATGATATCAATATGTCAGATATGCAAGCTTTGCTCTTTATGACCGACACTACAAGTTAACAAACCCCTACGGAGCTGCAATTGCAACAAATGTTATACATCACATACTCCATCGTTTTCAAAATAGTGATTGGTTTTTCTTTCTATTGTTTGTGTCGAAGTTAACATTGTTGTATTGTATTGTATTTTGTCTTTGTCATTTAAATAATAAAATGATTGAAATAGTTTCACATATACAATATTTATGCCAACCAATTCGTACGAATTTTTCCGTTTTATTTTGAAAACAACAAAAGATGTAAAATCAATAGTTCATTTTTTCATGTTGTTAACTAAACTTTTTGGAATTTTTAAAGAAAAACTCGACTAGGCGGACGAGAATTGCCAAATGTATTATGTAAACCATTAAACCATATTGTAGACGAATAGGCGGTTCTCGACATCCTGATAGAACATGTAATCGAAATATCGAAGGCAGCTTAGGTTCTTTAAAGCGGTGCAAAATATTCTTCAATACCATAAATATCTGTACATATTCCAATTTCTTCGCCAAAGCAAAATTCGCATGGGGGGGCGCCAGCAGAATTTTTCTGGAGATCGCGTTTAGCGAAGGGTCAAGCATACTCGTACGTGGGTGGTATTCCTCACTATTTGTGTGTGGTATTCACTTTGGATTAGGAGAGTAGGTAAGAAGGCTTTTATATGACGGCACTGCTTTGACAGCGCCTTCATTCACTTGTCCTGAAAGTGCTGTGTTTCGCCCAGCTGACTACGGCGACGGTGATTATCAGCTCACCTACAAATTAGGTTATTTAACAGTGCGTCTGTCCAGTTATTACAGAAAGAAAAGACCTTGGGATTAAACTCACATCAAAGAAAGTCTTAACATAATGCATTCCAATCTACACGCAAAATCAAACGCAGGCGCTGCTACGGAAAAGCATCAAGTTCTATCATACCACCAAATATTCCAAATCCAAATATTCGTGCTATCATTACTGAAAATCCGCATAACGAATCAATATGAATATTCGAAAATCGATCGAATGGCTCATATAAAAACTTACTTTTGAAAGCCCTACGATGAAATATAGCATATTTCTCTATTACGTACACATGCACTACACTCAAAAAAATCACACTACATTTAATTTGGCAACAATGAAAAGTTGGACCAACTAAAGTGCGTGGCTTAGATGAAAGCATAAAACGTAATCCGTGTGCGGAGGGCACTCCACGGTAAAGTTTTAATGCAAAGTTGGTGTATCGTCTGCTATAGTAAGATGGACACTCTTATTCACAGTACTGGACAAATAACTTCCGACGCTTACGCTTAGTTGATTATAAATATCGTCATTTATCCAAAAATTAGAGCCCTACTTTGCAGTAAATCGTAAAATGTAACTATAAACTGAGGTTTATAAAAAGCAATCACGTAATGAATTTTATTTTTTAATTCACACATTGATGTCGTCTCTAACAAAATATCCAATTTAATTGTGGAAGGTGCCAATCTTCGAAATGTTAACTATTATAGAGGAGCTATATTTGTTATTTTCGAAACAATGAATAAATCCGAATTGCGCGTTTTGATTAAACATCGCTTTTTAAGGAGAAAACGTATCGTTTAAATTCAGTGTTGGATTGAACCCACATGGTCACTCTTTTTCGCTGAAAGCAACAATTTTTTAGCGGTTTGGCTTAATGTATTTGAATCCTGAAAAAGATAATTGCACCAAAAAAGTCACAGATATTCCTAAAATTATTCTCGATAATCGAGAACTGAAACTGCCAGAAAAAGCTGATATTTTGCACGAAAGCGTGGTCATAGGAAAATTATTTTCAGATCGATTACAGCAAAACAAGAACACCGTGTTAAAGTCAAAGGCTACAACGTTCAAATTGCATTAACTGGAATGCGAATTGTTACCACATTGTTGTTTATTGATATCTGGCCGCTAAGGACTATTACCTGGTCACAAAGCAAAGGAGAAGTCTGCCAAATTGGCATCAAACCACTTTTAAAAACCTATTGGTTGGGCTAGGCTTGTCAAATCGGTGGCAGCTTCGAATTTCCGAGACGTGTCACTGTAGGTTCGCTAGACCGATAGTAACAACGGATGGATGTAACACTTGTCCAAGGCCGATCCATTATTTGCCTGTAATACTTAAAATATTGCATTAGTTCGTGCTCTCCGGCGCTCCATCTTTCATTCTTTTTAAGGCCGCTAATGCTTTTTGTAAGCTATTAGCAAATATTAGTTTGGGGAAAAAGAAATCCATTATTTTTATATGAACTTCAGGACTTTATTTAACATGCTTCGGATTGTCCGATTTGGGTCAAATATGCACCGTTTTGTTGTATGATTTGTTGCTATTTTAAAGGTAACTTCAAAATGCCTCTCTCACAGAAGTCCTGGTCTCTATTTGCAAAAAACTCTAGTAGTAGATTTTCACAATCCTCCCTAGATTCCAATTTTTTATCATTAAAGAAATTTTGCAATGCAAGAAAAAGATGATAATCGCTTAGTGCCAATGGCGGATGCATTAAAACTTCCCAACCAAGCTCCAGAAGTTTCTGGCGAGTCACTGTAGATGTGTGTGGATTAGCGTTGTCCTGGTGGAACACGACACGTCTCCTGTTGGCCAATTCTGGCCGTTTCTGGTCAATCGCTATCTTCAAACGGTCCAGTTGTTGACAGTAGAGATCATAATTTAGCGTTTGGCCATATGATAGCAACTCATAATAAATAATCCCCTTCCAGTCCCACCAAATGCGTAGCAAAACCTTCCTGGCCGTTAGTCCTGGTTTGACCACCGTTTGAGGTGCTTCACCGCTCTTTGACCACGATCGTTTTCGCACAGGGTTATCGTATGCGATCCATTTCTCATCTTCAGTCACCATCCGTTTAAGAAATGTGTCTATCTCATTCCGTTTGGCCAAGGCTTTGCAGACGGAAATTCGATCCATCATGTTTTTTTCTGTTTATTGGTGTGGCACCCAAACATCGAGCTTCTTTTTGAATCCAGCTTTGTGTAAATGGTTTAAAACTGTTTTATGGTCGATTTTAGCTCCTGCTAACATGCCGGTCAACTTCGATCATTTCTCCGATTTTATCGACATTTTCGACGACCGGCCTACCTGTGCGAGGTGCATCTTTAACATCAAAAATTCCTGAACTGAATCTACGAAACCAAAATTCCACATAATTGGCTGTTACAGTATCGGAACCATAAACACCATTCACAATTTTAGCCGCCTGGCTTGCATTTTCGCCTTTGTCAAAGAAAAACTGTAAAATGTACCGAATTTTCTCTTTGTTCACTTCCATTTTTAACACGCTGTAACTCACAACTGAATGCACCAAACAAAAAACTGCAAAAGAATTTTTTTTACTGCGAAATGTACAGTATGTAAATGTACAGTATCGGAAATTGTTTGATCGATACTTTACGAGAAATCTATCAGTGCAGCCATCTACCGAAAAAATAATGGATTTCTTTCTCCCCAAACTAATATTTTCACTATATCGCTTCCCATTATTTCCTCATAATGAGCTATATGATACCCCTTCATGAAAATTGTAACATCAATGCATCAATAATTACGGGGGCGTTGCTAAACTTAGTGTTATAACAGAATTATTTGTTATATTTTTAAAATTTTTTCTGAATGTATTCAAACTGATTTTCGCAGACTTTAGCAAGACATTAGGGTTAATTGTTGAGTGAAATGGTTCGCGTCGTACTTTCCATGTGCAAACGGGAAGTCATTGTATAAACTGTCTCCCGTTGATTAGACCTACACAATTGGTGCTCACAATATTGGAAATGTGGTGTCGTACATTGATCTTTGTATTTCACTCGATCAAATAATGAACTATAATTCCCATATTCAATCAATGGTCAATAAAGTAAAATGTTCGTTAGTTTGATAAAATGTACACTTCAGTTGTCCAACCTATTCTTGTCGGATAAAGAGTATAGAATCAGTTCAAAAGCTGTTCCTCCTTTTTTGCTACGGTGGAATGCATACTTACCTCTTCCGCTCTATAAAAATCGTTTAAAATTAATTGACTTACCGGGTCTTGAGGAAAGAAGGCACATATTACGAATGTTCTTTATGTTTAAGCTGATAAAGGAGAGCACTAGTTTACCCTTTTTCCTCAGTCAATTATGTTTAAACGTTCCACCTTGCTTTTCTTAGCGCTGTGTTCGAATTAGGCTATCTCAATGCCGCGGAGGTTACAAGCTTTGTTAGTCGTTTCGCGTAGGTTGGAAAAACTTGAGCGACTTTTATGCGTACGTCTCATTTTCTGAAACGGTAACCACCTTCAAAAGAAAATTTCTAAACTTGAACTGACTCACTGGTTGTCAGTTATGTGTTTATGTTGATGTACTTATGTACATTTATATTATAATCGAAAGTATATAAAATGTCATTAAACAGTTTTAAACAATCTTAAACAGTTGTAAACAGTTGTAAACACTTTGAAAAAATAGCGAAATTCCGGATCGAAAGTATATAAAATGTAAAGATGTTTAAAATTTTTTTGAATTACTCTCAGATGTTTAAAATTTTTTTGAATTACTCTCAATTTGTCGGAAATTGTGAAGCATAAGTAAAAATAAAATGATATAAAAAATAACAAGAAGAAAGAACTTCTTTATTATTAATCTCCAAAATTAATATTTTAATTAAACTACTTCTTCAAATTATTCTATGAATTCTCCATTCTCTTTTATTTATATTTGACTTTATATTTATAAACATAAAACATCCTTTAGCAATAGGATTAATTTTATTAATTCAAACAACAATGATCTGTTTAACTGCAGGATTAGTAGAAATATCAAGTTTCAGAACATTCTAGACTACTGTACATTATTCTAGAACGAAATTCCACAATAAGTTATGTTCTACGATGATTCATTTGTAACGGGAAAAGTTGCAGAAGTTTGCAAATATATGCATTTGCGAAGAAAGTTAATATATATATATATGATAAAATATATTACGATAATACATAAATATATATATAATAAATATTGCTACGGAAATCCCAAATCTAGTTCATTCCAGGTAAGTCATTTTCCCAATAATAAATTCCTTAAAGAGAAAAGAAACCAAATGCACATTCGCAAGGCGTCATGCAGCTGCAAGCCGATGAAAACGGTTAGCGGTTAACGAATTAAAAATCAAGCCATAGTATTAGGTACTAGCAATATGATGGTAAAAATGTATATAAATACAATATTTGTGAACGGCGAAGGAGCACAAAAAGAATATTTGAGTTAAGCAGTCGAAAGTATTGTCAAAAATAATTTGTGAATAATCTAACATTTAAAGAAATATAATGGTAAATAAAAGAACTTTGAAGTATATATTTCTTGAACAAAATATCTACGATCCAGTGATGTGGACTTCATCTTACAAAAGTGAATTTTATAGCAATATATATATAATAAAAATTAATTACTCCTACAATATAACTCTTTTCAATAATAAAAAATTTTCGCCTTATTTTTTGATTTTCATTAAATATGTCGGACCATTTACCCAACACAAAAAGAAACAAATTATATATTCTATTCCTACTGTTTGTCTGTTTTCTTTTTCATATATATGCATGTCATATATACAATAGAGTTAAAAGCGCAGAATTTTTCACGCTTTGCTTTGCAAACATTTAAGAGATTGTGACACATTGTGTCGCCCACGCAATTAATGAGAACGAAAGAACAAACTGTCGAATATTTGTGTCCGGCTGAACCGACTAGATAAGAAACCGAGTGAGTGTTCGTGGGTACAAATCTCAAGTATAATTTGCTTTGATCGTAGCTTATCTGGTAAAGCCATAACACTTATAAGAGTTACATTATTAAAAAATCGGCGATAAATATGAAAGCAATGACTAAATTAGCTTTAATAAAACTAGATGAGAATAGCAGTAAGTGGAACTTCTTTACCTAAGTAGCTTGAACACAAAACTTGATATAACAGATGAATTTAAATATCAAATATGAATAAAATAGACTAAAACAGAAAGAAAAAGAAATGGATAGTCCAAGACTGATTCATAGTATCAAAGTATACGAATAAAAATAGGG
The DNA here is from genome assembly GCF_014805625.2 of Glossina fuscipes. Lineage (NCBI taxonomy): Eukaryota > Metazoa > Arthropoda > Insecta > Diptera > Glossinidae > Glossina > Glossina fuscipes. The sequence goes on from NW_023998526.1 coordinate 994,262, forward strand.
ACAGAAGTTTGTGACCCAATAACGAATGCCGAAAGTAGTCCGTAATGCTGGAATAGTAGCAATTAGGTTTCGAATCTCCGTTACAATCATGTCCGTTCCAACGAGAAAAAGACTGGGATTGCTGGACATAAGTATGTCAAGGAGTGCCTAAAAAGCAGTGAAATTTTCCTTACTTGGAGCTCAAGTGTGTTTTTATAATTTAAATCAAAATGCCCAACCCATATATTTGAAATTTCATTAATCTATAAGTTCTTCTTCTGGTCAATTATAGAAGCGCCGCACATGTGGCACGATGATGCCAAGCCTTTCGAGCTATTTCAATTGGGTATGTACAAACCAGGCAATGAACTGTGTAGCTATAATATTGAATACAAATAACAATGCAATTGAAGGAATCGTAAGAATTTTATCCAAAAAAATCATTATACCTAATTACTAATCAGGCTGGAAAGTGATCTAAATGCGTGCCAATTATATTTACTTACAATAAATGAATCTGAATTCTGATTGAGATGTGGACAGAATTTTTTTCCAATATATTGTTAGGAGTCTGCCATTACTTATAGAATACGCTAAGTGTGTACTTGTACAGCGTACAAAAAAAAAAGCTTACTACGAATACATGATTACATTTCTTGCAAGTGAAATGGGGCTCACATTTCAAAACACATCTGGTGCTTCCAAGGTCTTTTGCATATATAAAAAAAAACTTTTGCGTCAACGCAGAACGCTACAGAAACGTGATTAGTGATCTTTCGTGGCAAAAATTAAATAATTTTGATTTGGACTATATGTAGCTTCAACTAAATGATATAACACGCCTTATCAATAGTGAAATAGAAGTACGCATATATGCAAAAGTGGCAAAAATTTATGTTCCAGCGTTGAGTTTCCGGAAGCGGTTCTTTACACGAAGTAATCTTTAAATAAAACTGGCACGAATAATATATATATGTATATATTATGTGCAAGTTGTGCGGGTATATACATATACACATGCATTTTACTACAAATATAATTATACAAATAGCAACAATAACAATATGATGCTTTTGTTGTTGCTGGTGGCAATACTGTGCTTAAGATTACGACATATTTAGAGACTCGTCTCACGTGCTTGCTCAAGAGACGTGAGAAGTTTGGTTTTGGAAAAATTATTTCAAAAAATTTTAAGTATCTCAATGTGTAGAAAATCATTTCAAAAATTAATTATCGCTAATTTTATGCTCAAACCTCAGGCGTACATAATCGGCGAAACGCTATTTGAAGACGTAGATTAATTGATTCGTCCCATCATTTATTCTTCAGATATCTTCTCCTGCCAAATAACTAGAATCTTTTTGGCGAATAAATCCTTTAAACTTTTGTTGCGGCTAACAGATAAATTTAAAGCAATTTCTTCATTTTTTGACATTTCAATCCTAATTAGAAACGAAAAGTTACGAATCATAATGCAAAGCAAAGCATTTATACTAAATGGTTGAGCGAGGAAACCATTACCACCGCCGGACTTTTTTTTGTTGATCAAAGAAAGGCCAATAATTTTCCCAGTCTTGGATCAATGGTTCAGAATGGTTTTTTGATATGGTTATGTTTACGTTCGTTATCTAAAAGCAATGCATCGTCTTGAAGGCGTACTTATGCATTATGAAGCCTTGTTTAGATCTTCAGAAATACAAATTAAATTCCAAATATTTTTGAATATTTTTGGTCGAGGTGTCATCCGGCCAGGACGTTGCTGGCATTGGAAATCTTTTTTGGACGCTTTCTTTGCATTAAAATTACGTGCTTGTTAGTTTCCTTAGACCATTCAAGCGTAAAATCATGTAACGGGCCATCTTTGGTTACATAGAAACTATGTTGAAAATTTAAAATAGCAACTTCAATGGGGTGATATTCTTAGTGTTTTATGAATTCGTCCAACGGATTTTTCCATTCCATCGCTAATAATTTATTTATGTAATAATATTTATTATTATAAAAAGCAATCCTTGCGTCAAAGTAACGCATACCTATCTTTAATTGCGTAGTAATATGTTTCTTTTGCGTACGTGCTCAATAAACAATGAAGAAGCGAATCCGTTTACCGCAATGAAGAATTACTTTCTCTGCGTCGGTTCCAATGTGAGAATGACTATCAATTTCGTAAACCATTGATCCACCAATGTTTACGAATGTTTCTCTCCTATGCGTTCATCGTCAGCATAATTATTTATTGCTTGGCATTCCGAGCTTGAGGAGAAAGAAATGTCTCTTTCCACTGATACTTGCAAGGAAGTGAAATTACCTTTAGTTCCCTTTCTTAATTTTTTTGTAAAAATAATTCTATGTTGCGATGCACCGCAACGAAATTGTTTTGACCTACAAAGAAAGCAACTAGCGAAAGTAATTATTCGGTATGCAGGTGTTATCAGTACAGTGCGATTAGCTGCAAAAATAAATTCATCATTCACGGTTTCCCAAACTAATTTGATGCACCGTGACCAGCGCGATGCCAATTGTTTTAAATGGCTTGCATCCCCTGTAGGGCTACGTCATTGATATACATTACTTTAAAATTACAATACTTACAATAATATTTACAAGAATATTTATATAAGATAATAATAATAAGCGCAAGTTCTTTTTTAAATAAGAACACTCGTATATCTCTTGATAAGAGAAGCATATATATTTTTCATGGTCGTGGAAATTTGATTTGCTCTCCTTGTTGTGGTTACAGCGATAATAAAGTTCATATAGAAATTTCCCTTCTTTTTTAGACTCTGTTTGGTGACTTTTGGCAAAAATAATGAAACAACATACATACACACATATGCAGTACACAGAAGGCCTAATAAAAAATTAAATGCCATATAAAGCAACAATTTGTTTAAGACTTTTTAAAACCTTTAATTTTTTTTGTTTTTGCAATATTTGTCTAGTATTTCAATGATATGCAAAGATATTGCTGTTGAAAAGTTAAGAAATCGCTATGGATACAATAAAGAATATTTATTCCAACGTAATTAAAAAAAAAAGGAACTCGTTATCTCTGCTTTCGATTATCAAAGGTTGGTGAACTTATTAATATCAAATCAAATTAAATTCAATGTTTCATTAATATTACATTACAATACTTTCTCTCTCCTTTTTGTTCTCGTTTCCTTTAATGAAATATAAATTATATTTACTATTGAAGTGTTTAATTTGTTTACAATTACAGGGATTATTTCGCAGACAAACGCAATTATTTCTCACTTTTAGTTCAGTTAAACACACCTACGAGGGATTATTTTTAGTAATTGCTTAACTGCGCTAAAATATATTTATATTCTAACTAACCAAGACGGCTAATACCAGGTTATCCATTTTCCTTGGTTGGCTACCAGTAGCAGAGACAAACTTTGAGGCAAAAATAGTTTGGTAAAAATTTAAGAAATCTACCTTCAGCTTTGGAATATGGATGATAAAAATTCACTGGAATACACTATACATATTATACCACTTGTTGGGCGTGTCAAATGACGGCCAGAACGACCGTAATCAAATGATATTTTATACAGGATGTTTTTTCTGGAATTACATCAATGGTCATCCACATTATAACCGCAAAATAACCGGTTGTACTATGTGAATGACCACGGTAATAAAAGATACTCGGATATTTCAAGTGTCAACCTGATTACAATACCTTCAAATTCCTTTCATTAGTGTCAACAATTTCATTGTGTGAGCTAATATATACCTTACATTCCAGAAAGAGGGCTATTAGAGAAAGCTCTCTGTTGCATGCAATTAATAACTGCTGGATGCATCAAAGTAGTTTCCATTCTTTAGGCGGGTAAAAACTTAAATGATTGATGTAACTTCATACCAATTTCGCTAATATCTGTATTCATAAAGTTTATCAATCTGATGGTTAAGGAGACACCAATGGAGTTTTTGAAAACTAGGAACACTATTATGTTAGTTCTTACGTCTATCAAAAGCGAAAATCTACGAATATGTGTTTAATGAAGTGTCTTTTCTTATAGCTAGTTCAAAAAAAAAAACTGGTAAAACAGTTGTTGTGATTCCCCTGGACTTCAGCAAAGCATATGATTGTGGCAACTTGATCAAGCCTAGTAGAATTCTCTTAAACTTTTCAATTCCCCTTCAAATACGTTTGTGAATACTAAATTTTTTATCCAAACATGTATTGGTAATGGAGTAGACGGTGGTATTTCACAAGGCAGTTGCTTGAGCCCCATAGTCTTCAATCTAGAATCAGATCATTTGCTTGACCTCCAATATGACAAAACTCATATTTTTCAATATGCAAACTCATTTATCAAAACTTACATTTTCAAATATTGTATTTGCGAATTCAACTGTTTCAGTGACCGTGAATAATCTCTCGATAAAAGCTAATCGTTTTTTCGATGCATGCGCCGATATTAATTTATATTTTAATCCTAGTTGAATAAATACAATTTATTTTGTCAAATTTGACTGCGCACGGAAATTTAATCAAGTCTAAGATGGATTTTCACATTCTACATTTTGTAATTTTTAAAATATATTGAAAAACATATACAAACATTTAAAAATAGAATGTTAAAATGTCGTACTAAATTGTACTTAACTCTTTAACATATTCTCAATGTCACTTGAATGGCCCGTTCCCGAGAAATCTCTCTTTCGTTCTAATAAGGAGGTACTTAAAGTGAAGATAATGAATCATTTGTTTTTACAGAAATTTATATCTTTCAGTAATCTATCTCTTGCAGCTACACATTTTGTTATCAAAAAGTCCGTCGTACTTCCGACAAAATGAATTCAATACCTCTCTGGAGGTTTCTTACCAATAAATGTAGTCTTCATGGACATTCTTGAGTCGATCTCTACTACGAAGTGAAAGTCGATATTTCAGGAAAAAGATGCCTTTAAAGGTAGCGGAGGTAGCTCCTTTGCAACGTTTCTTGCATCCAGGAACAGGGCAAGCAAATGGTTTCTCATTTCTGAATGCCACATTCCCACTGGATTTTGAGTATTTGCGAGCATAGCGCATAATGAATGTGGAACTAAACTCTTCGGTTGTCCAAGAGTCATTACCGTCTTCTGAGTCGGAGCCAAGGTATTCGTCTTCATCCCTTTCGCTGCCAGTCGCAGTGGTGTTTTAATTTGAGGAAGACATGATACAGCTACGACGTTTATTTGTGGACTTAGGTCTCCAGTCGGTAGCCTTGTTTGGGCAAACGGTCTCCTTGCATGCCAAATCTAGCATAAAACGTTACTTAATGGTAGAGAGGCTGGTTGCGCCCGCTCTATTTGTTTAATAACTTTGGGGTCAAAATCGATGTGAGTATCCTCAATATGTAGTATCAAATCACTTAAGTTTGGAAGTGCATTTCCGCAACCATCAAATACTCACAAATTTTGTTTTTGTTTGATTTCCATTTAACAGGCTCCGGAGTTTTACCATTTAACAGATCTCAGTTACATTGCTTTCCCTCTGAGCAAGAAAAATGCCCAGTGTTTTTAAAAATAAACAACACGCTTGCAAATACAAATGGGTTTCTGATATTTTTAAAATACTATTCAGCTGTGAATGTGTGCGTATACTTCGCTATACATACTATGTAGTTGTCTTACATAGCTTTACATATTGGTTTTTTTTTGCAAGCGATAACACGCGTGCGCAAATATTCAAATATGCAATATGAAGAATTCAGTGTTTTATTATTATTATTGTTATTATTATTATAATTTTAGGCTAATGAAATAAATTTTTAGACCAAAAAAAGGCATTGAGCACTAGCAACACAGGCTATCGGCTCTAATTTAAATAAATGGACATTATATAATGAGCTTAGTAGTATTAATAAAGTAATATATCGAATTGATATTCTGTTCTGAACCTGATTGTAGAATGTCCAAACGGTTAATCGGTCCAAATGCAATACTTCAAGCCTGGCAAAAGTTAAGGCAGTCGCAGAGAATGTGCTTTATGGTGAGAGTTTGTCCACAACTGCAGATTGAGGAGGAAGACTTCTTCAAGATCCATTGGTGAGTTGCAATTGTAAGACCAAGGCGAATTCTTAAAAATGTTTGGATCTTGGTTTTCTCAACATTTGTTGGATATAAAAATGGAGTAAATTGAGTGTTAATGGAAGACTAGTGTTGATGATGGTATTGTAAATTTCCTTCTGCAATTTTCTCTTTAACTTTTCTTCCAATGCATCTTTGAACATCCAACTTTTCCATGACATCATCCATAATTAGAGGAGCAGAAGCAGCATCCTTTACCGCTCGATCAGCGTGCTCATTTCCCAATAAACCGATGTGACTTGGTGCCCATAACATTTTAATTTTTCCGTCGGGCGTAGTAATTGTATTCCTTAATTTGTTGATGGTGGTCCATCTCGAAGTCGAAGGGTTCCGGGTAGCTTGTAACATAGACAAACTGTCGGTAACAATGACGGTTTTGAGTTTGGTTTTATGGGCAAGGTTCGCAGCATGAAGGATAGCTCTGGTTTCGGTTGTGAAAGTTGAAGTACTTTCGTGAAATATGTGGTTGAGAAGAACTCGTCCTGTAGCATCAACCACGGCACAAGCAGGAGGCAGACCAGAAGATTTTGAGCCGTCTGTGTATAAAAAATTCCAACCAGTACTTTCCAATATTTGGGTTTTTTCAGCCATTAGATTCCTGAAGACTTAATTTGGAATGTTTTCTTTCTTGCGCATAGACAGCGAAATGTCAAAAGAGCAGTCTTTCAAAATCCATGGAGGTTTAACACCAAAAGAGCGGAAAATTTTTAAGGGAATGATTAATTCCTTTGCGATGTACAAACAATAGTCAATTGCAGATGGTGACTTTGGAATTTTCTTCGCAATAATAATCTTACTCACGTCATCACCGAGAATAGATTTGTTTGAATTAAGAAGCTTGGGGACTATTTTAGCTTTTAACTCATAAAGTCTATTTTCTAAAGTTGGGAGACCAGTTTCAATTAAAATATTATTTATGGGCGTAGTCCGAAAAGCATAACAACTTGCTCTGACGGCTTGGTGATAGACCGGTTTAAGGATGTTGATATTAGATTTGCAGCTATTGCCATAAATGATCAAAGCATAGTCAATCTTGCTTAACACAAGCATTTTGGTGAGATAAGCAATAGTGTTAATATGCGCATGGCTTCTCCAAGCAACGTACTGAATGAAATTCACCCTTGTTGAAATAGAATTTTTTAACCGCAGACAGTGCGCCTTCCAACGATATTTGTTGGAAAAAGTGAGCCCGATAATATGCAATGTCGGCACATTTAGTACTGGTAAGTCATTAATATGCATCAGTACATTTCCTGCATCGCAAATATGGTTTCGACAAATGCGCATTTTTTTAGATATTTGTATGGAAATTTTAGCCCTTGGCGGGTTTGCCCATGCAAATAGATTCGAGGATGTTGATTGTCTTCGTGCTATCTTTTTCTTTTGTAAAACTGTATACGTTGTCCGCGCAGAGAAAATTTTTCGCTCTTGGTACACGGCAAAGAATTTTGCTGTGAAAAATTATGATGAGTTGAAAAGTGCGTTGGTTTTCCATCATTTAAAATGCAGAGATTGCTTTGTCTTTTCTAAAACAGTACCACGAGTATTGTTCACTGTTGAGCTCCAGATGGTATTCCAGCTGGTAAAGTCGCCGTATATAATTAATGGGGGGGAAAGTACGGAGAATAAATTGTAGAGTTCTTGCTGAGAAAACGATTGCGAAGGTGGAATATAGAGCGAAAGCACTGTAAATTTTATGTTTAACATTATTTGTATCGCTACGGCTTGTAAATTAGAGCTTAAATATATGCGTTTGTGAGGTATACTTGATTTTATAAAAACACCAACTCCTTGTTTGGAATACAAATTTTGATCAGCATTGGTGAAGTATGCAGTATATGATTTGGGTGGAATACGATTAAAAGAGGTTCTACAATGGGTCTCTTGAAGCGATATAAGGGTTGGACTGAGATCACTTACGAGTGTACGGAGTTCATCAAAATTGTTAAGAAGTCCCTTAATGTTCCATTGTAGAATTTTAAAACTTTATTTAATTGTAGTGACATGGAGGGGAAAGTAGGTTAAGTTGACATGTCAGCGTCTCCGTCGAAAATCTCGCTATAAGAATTTTGAGTGAATAATTTGTTCTTACCAGCAGAATAATCTGTATTTAGATGCCTGCGTAGGTTAAAATAATCCTTCCTGTAGGAGAGCGTGTTTTTCTGTCATCATTCATCCGTCAAATTCATCTTCCGGCACATGCTTTAAACTAGCGGCATAAATTACGCCTCTAACTGAGTTAAGTTTCTCATGCAGTTTAGCGGAAATAGCACATAGATTAGCTAACGATTTCGATTTTGTGAGCTTTTCGGTTGCGCGCGGATTCCCAGCGAGGACCAGTAAATTCCCATCGCATAGAATCGAGATAGAGTCTATGTACGTTGTAATGCTATCTAGGGCTTTTTTTTTTATAGCAAAAGGGCTAATTTGGGCGATTGTTACTCTAGCATCGGTTGAAGAAATAATAATCTATTTTTTGTCGATAGGAGTAATGTCACTAATTGGCAACACCGGAAAGTCGCAATTTTTAATTTTTTTTTCTTTGGGGGGATGTGTCAGCTAATAGATAACATCTATTCGAGTTTTTATCTGTCAAATGTTTTCAAATTTTTCATGATCAGTTTTAGCAATAAACACACAAAAAGTTCAATATATTTTAATAAATTTGAACACTTTTAAAAACGTATAAAGCAATAAAAAAGAAATTGCAAAATTTTTTTGCACAAACAGAAAAAAATGACCACAGTGCTTGTACAGAGTTGCCGTTGTGTCAGTGTTTTATATATGCAAACATGTGTCAGTACAACTGACATCGTATGTACATTGGGAATGTGTAGACAAGTGTCAAGTGTGGGATTTGATGTATTATGATAGCTTCTGTTGAAACGCTCCTGTGCGGTACCCGAATATTAAACTTTCTTTTTTACCCAGTCTTTGTAACATTTATTATTTTCGCAACCTCGTCGTGGTGTGTTAACTTGAAGTTGGTGGTGGGTGGGTTGAGCGTTTGACTTTAATAGGAGAAAAAAGAGTTTTGCGTTTGTGTGTTTGGAAAGACGGTGTTTGAGCGAATGCTTATTATAAATTATATGGAAAAAATAGACAACGACAATAAATGAACGCGATCAATGGGATGTGCGAGCGTTTATACAACGACAAATTACCTCCTTCAACAGTGAACTTGAACATAGCAGCAGCCGTTCTTGTACTACTCTTCACATATTTTTGCTTCATTATTTAATACGGATCTATCCACAATTTTATTATACCATGTGGTGCATATATACATTTTGTTTTTTTGAAAAACAGATGAAATTGTTTAAAAATCAATGAGAGGTATGGCGAATTCGATTGAAAAACAGATGAAATTGTTTACAAATCAATGGGAGGTATACCGAATTCGATTGAAACAAAGATGAAATTGTTTACAAATCAATGGGAGGTGTAGCGAATTCGATTGAAATACAGATGAAATTGTTTACAAATCAATGGGAGGAATAGCGAATTCAATTGAAAAACAGATGAAATTGTGTAATGTTTTAAATTTTGTGTGTGCGCGGACGGTGCGGACGTGTACAGCTGTATAGTTTGAAAAAAAACCGTTTAAATGGCCCCACGTTGGGCGCCATTTGTAACGCAGTTTTATTTAGTAGCGCGACCTAGCTCTTGATCGTTAGGGCAGCTGCACCCGGCCCGTAATTCCGCGTCACCAAAAGAAACATTAACTACTAATAAAACCAAAATAACTGGTAAAAAAAATAAAACAAAAGGTTTTCTATTCCCATCATACAATTATGTCGTCTGTCAGGTACGTCATACGTGGGTTTTTTCTTCGTTCGTCTGTATCTGGCTTTTGTCCCCCTACCTTTCCTCACGCGCTCAGACTCAACGCATTCCAGCTACTGCGGTAGCACGCTGACTCTAGCTGCTCATCGCCGTTCATATGTAAACAGAAACCAACAAAAAAAGGGGGGCAAATGCCTGAGCTTTCCTTATTCAGTAGCACCCCGGCCCTTACCGCACTTTGTCCAAACGAAAAGAACCGCTGCGCTTCCTTACTCTTCCTCCAGTGAGCACCTTCTTCAGTGGTAGCAACGGCACATGGTATGGTCATAAGCAGTGGTTTCATCAAATATTTTTAAAGCACCCTCCATCTTTTCTTTTACAGCTATTCTTTGGGTAAACTGAGTTTTTACACGTTTGCTCGAGAATCAATTCATTAGCAATTCTTCTCAAACGTTGTGAATGTTACTAGTTTTTCATCTTGAGTAAGTTAGCTTCTTTGGAATGTTTCACTTCTTCATATCTTGATTCATTCATGGGCAACTTCACTGATAGCTTTGTTTTCCGTTTTACTAACAAACCGTAGTAATAAAACTGCAAATATTTTATTTTCACTGTTTGTTGGTTTATTACAAATTTTGTCAATTTTACAAAGCAACTTTTTCACATGTCATTAGGTGCTTAAAAACTCTTTCATTTTCCTAGTAGAACAAAATTTATTATTTGTGTTTTCTTTTGTTTTGTTTCTAATTCGTTTTGTTTCTCGTTAATGACATAAAGGCATTTATATGTATAAAAGAAAAATGGATCACTTAATGCTGTCAGTTGTAACTAAGTGTATGTGTTTAATTTATTTATATACCTATATAAATATATATGTTATTTATTTCTTTCAACATGTACATAAGTAGTTTATTTAATGACTCAATAATGGTAAAAAGGTCATCTAATATTTGCAATTATATTCACATTTACACATATCGTTTCTTTTTATATTTCTCACAAAGTGCTGATCTTAATATTTGTTAGATTTCATTTGTTAGATTTCATTTGTTTACTTCTTTGTTCAAACAATAAGAGAAAGAAAAGTAAACCAGTAGAAAAACTTTGAAATTTTCTTCTCTTAAAAGTTTTCTTTTTCTTTTCAAGTATGTTATTAACAAATACTCAATGACGTATTATGCTTTTCTTTTTCGTTGTAGTTTTGTAGTACCACCAATTCCGTACACCTTTATTTCTTATACATTTTTTCTTTTTTTTCTTTTCTTTTTTAAAGGTATATCCTTACGCTTTTCACCTGTGTTATTTAAAACATGTTTTCCCTTTTTTTTTCCTTGAAAACTGTTCTTTAATATTTTATTTCGAAATTTTCTCAGCTCAATGCCTCATATTGAAAATAGTTCAAACTATTCATGTATGTATTGTATCAAAACATTTTTGCTCGTATGTGCGTTTATGACACAACACTTCTTAGGTGCCACTAACTTTGTTTTTGTTATGTGTAAAACCGTCTATAACTTACAATACTGTATTTTTTTTCTTTTTATATTTTGATTAAAAGTTTTTATTTTTGAGTTATAACTTCAGATGCGATTTGAAAAAGATCAGCGGAATTGACGATACTGCGCGTTCGGCTATTCTTACGCGACTCTCCTCAGTAGACAAATCAATCAAGGCAAAACCTAATCTCTTCGCATGATTTATTTTTTCCTTTTTTTTTCTTTTTCTTTTGCGTTGCTATCTAATGCCGCTATTCGTGCAAAAAAAAAGGAGCAAACCGCAAAATCACACGGTGTCATATAACGGCATGCCGTTATTGTGCCTCTTGCGGTAAAAGCAGACTGACCAACCCCCTCCCCTGAATTTTACTCGCGGAAGTTACAATTGTTTACAGATCAATGAGAGGTATAGCGAATTCGATTGAAAAGTTTTGAGTTTCGAAAGCAGACTTCAAGTACGTATTATAAACAATTGGATCAAGCGGTGCTTCAAGGACAATATACATACCGCAGGCGGTTTTGTTTGAATATAAATTAAGTAATATGAATAAACTTTCTATTCCATTTCATTAATTAATGTGTTTCATAATTGAAATAAATATGTGCATACATAAAATGCGTAAATAAGATACATAAAAATATAAAAAAAATTGGAAACATAAAGGACTGCGAACAAGAATATTATAAAAATAAAAGTTATTATAAGAATAGGTTTTTGAAAAAGTCAAATTTTGGGAAATTTATGTTTTAGTTCAAAATCCGACATATGATTTTCAACCATGTTATTTTTTGAGAAGACTATGTTTGGTCTACCGAAGTTGTCCAAGTAAGTATAGGACAAAGTTTCCGCTTCTCTTCTAACAGGATATGGCGGTGTTAATTGTACGCTTGCATATCCTTCTGGCAAAATAATTTTCACAACAGCTTCATCAACAACCATGTCATCAAAAATATCGTCTATTACCCTCATTTTAAGAACGTAGTCATCGTCACTGTTTAACAAATATTCAAAGGCCGGTTAGTTATAACCCAAAATATATTGAGTTTTCCATCCGCCAAAAAGAGGCCGCACCTCAAGTTCTACAGATTCTTTCATTACATTCATATTCGTAGTGGATGTATTGTCGTTGGTGTCTCTGTAATAAACTCCAAACGCTGAGGCAGGCAAAATAGTTTTGTATGATTTAATAGATGCCTGCCCAGAACGTCCATCTTTTTGAAATTCATATCTTGACAATGACACTTTCAATTTTGCTCGGGTATGAAGCAAGTATATACTTTCTTCGACAGCGATATTTCCCCAGTGAGATACTTGTATTATTCTCTCCAATCGATTCATAGACATAAATGGTGTTTGATTCTCATAATGCACAGACATAAGCTCTTTGGAATAATCTGTAATAATAATAATCGAACCGGTGCATTGTCAATGAAAAAGCTGGATATGCTGAAACGTACTTTCTTCACAGGTAACACCGTAAATAAGCTAAGAAGGAAAGAAGAATATAATTGAAAAACCAATATCAACATTTTTTTAGCATTTTGTTTCTAAAACAGTTTTTCATCCTGTGCTGAGTGTTTAGCTCGAACTATATTTTATTTATGGTTGTACCGATTGTTGTGTGTTGTGGAGTGTTTCTTCACTCCACTGTTTGTTAATTTAAGCTAAAACTATTTCTATTCGCTCTCATACGTATTTTTTGCTATGGTATCAGAATTTCACACTAAATATTCGATTTTAGTAGTTATATTTTTCAAAAATGCTCACCAGAAATATCTTCGAATGGGCCATGTTTTATTTTATTCGACGAAACAGCACAAGGTTTGATCTGAGTATAAGAAATGATGTTGGATGTTGCCAATTTTACTTGAATTTTCTGGAAACGTGTTTTGTATACAGAATAAAAATACATTGGACCTGTGTGTCTCACAAATTGTTTATAAGCTTGTTTGATTTCTTCTGGATATGGCTTAATCTCACTTGTATAAATAACTTCAATATAAAAAACTTGAGATGGAGCTGTTTCGGGGAATGTTATAATAAAGTTCGTGCTTCCAGCCGACATTTTCCGCATTGTCAATTTCTTAGATGTGTGCTTTACAGACACAAAGGATACAAGTTGAGCCAAATCGTGATGAAAGATGCGCTGTTCGTATTCGTACTAGGTCCTTCATTGACCGCAGTGCGTGGTGGGTAAGGTATGGTAATTAATTTTATATGTGAATGAGCACAAATTTCCAATATAAAAGAAAAGTAAATATAAAACGATTATCAACATGCTAATGTCAGGCAGATTGTCTTACTTGCGCACAGTATCGCATTAAGTCCTGAGTAGCCCAAATTAGGGTAAACAAGATTAATCATAAAATATTGATTAAGGAACAATAGACCGGGACCTAAAAGGGACCAATCCAAACCAAACATTTCAGCTTTGGTCATATGAGCTATTTTTTAATGATAAAAAAGTATAATAAGGAAATTAACACATTTACAAAAACTATAGAAATTGTTTGTATTTCCTTTGCTTATTATTTTATTGGTCACTTTGGTCATATGAGCTAAAAGCATATACAACAATAAACTACTTTTGAAAGATAGCTATCCGATGCTACGAAATAAAAACATCTGTAGAATGTTTACAAATCAGTGGGTGGTGTATGAGTTCGCAATAAAAACATCTGCAGAATCTTTACATTTTAGCAAGGAAGTCAAACATATTATACCGATAAGGTAAGCGTAAAGCAAGACTTACGTATAAATTGTTTGAATTTTATAAAATTTCACCTTTTTCATTTGTAGGTTCTTAAATCTGATGACCCGATCGATACACTCGATTTTAATTGCGTTGATTATATCAATCAATTATTTCCGAATGAACAATCATTGGTCACTATAGATGAAACAACACAACGTATACAGTGTGAAGTGTATTTGATCGATGTTAATATGATGAAATGATAATATCCGTTTAGGGGACAAACAAATACTGGCCAAGATGGCCATCTAGCCCTATGTGCACTTTATACGAGCACATTATTGATGTTAAAGCGCGTGCTGAACACACCGAAGAAATGGTGAACGAAATTATAAGGGACATTAAACAATTAGACTGCGCTAATAGAAATGTCACCTCGTCTATAACTACTTTAAATCACTTTCATATGCTGGTAGGTGGAATAGAGAGTTTTGAAATTCTAATTGAAAAGCGTTCGTATGGTGAAATTTTAAATTCTTTGCAGGCCATCGCAGAAGTGAATCAGCATTTTCAACAGTATTTGTACATCGAGGAGATTAAGAATTTATCACAAAGTGTCGACAAGATGCAAATAAGTTTGGCTCACCAGATAACTGAGGATTTTAAGGAAGCCTTCTCAGTAAAAAGAGCAGCAATCATCCATGTTTGCGTTTTAATCAGTTGTTTCAGTGGCGACCTTAACAATAGTAACAATAATAATAATTTAAATAACATAAATTTGCCGTCGCCATATCCAGTAACGCCAGTGTCATCAGCATCCTCCGCTATGGTCTTTACTCATCAGATAATTAACAACCAGCATCATCTTCGACAAGCATTTTATTCGAACACTAATTTGTCTGATCGACGTCACAGTTCTGCATTTTATCAGCAGCAAATTCCGACATATTTAGGTAATAAGATAACAACAATAATAAGGTAATAAGATAACAACGAACTGAATTGTATGGCATATGTTAAAACAACCGAAGCTTCGGCAGGCTTGTATGGATTACTCAATAACAAGGTGTGAGTAATCTAAACCTTTTTTCCTTCAGAGCTTCCAATTTGCTTCTAAAACTACGCACATTAAAAGGCAATAGCACAGATTACTAATTGATTTATGTTAGGCGTTTGCTAAAAATGTTGATCACTTTTTCACTTGAAAAGGCCATTTATTGTGGAAAATTGTTACAGCTCGTTCGGATCGTGTCATATATATCGCAAGGCTTGACAAAAGCAGTGTTATCAAGTTTAGTTCTCTTTGGTAAGATCTTTGCTAGCTGCTACCAATTCTTGTTGAACTTTCAGGTGTTCCTCTCGAAATTTTTGCTCGCGGTAATGTCTTTCGTTAATAACTGTTGCGAGTCTGTTTACAGCATTATAAATAACTTTTTTAATGCTATTTATGTTATGACTCAATGCAAATGTAGCTCTAAGCTAAACTTTACATCTCGTCAAAAATAAAAATAAAAAATAATTTCTTCAATTGCATTTAAACTTTATTTTTTACTTTGCAAAGCTCTCTTAAATTTAATCCTCCTGAAGTTTTGCAGTTTTTGTGCCCTTTATTCGCAGTGCATTGAAGGGCAAAATGCCGGATGATGCTTGAAAAACTGCCTGACAGTTGAAATTACTATTAATAACTTGAAATTTACTCTGAGAGATTAAAAAAAAAGTTTCTCGTTAGTTTACGTTCGAAATAAGCTCAATCCTAAATATCCGATCGTATTTCTCCCTTTAATAAGGTAAAATTTTTAATTTTCTTGCCTTCGTTTCCAATGTCAACTTTATCATCGTCAGCGCTTCCAGCAAAATATTTATCTTGATTAATTTGCTGCGAGTCATCAAATTGTCTATTGTCGCACACTGTACTGTAATCGAAATCTCCTCCAAACTAATAAATCTCTCCTTTAAAAGTTCTCTTTCACCAGCAGTTATAAGATTATTTAACGACTTTCCATTATTTGTAAAGGTCGGATCTGTTTTTTTCTTAATGTTTGGTATACGAGTAGAGGAATAAGCAATACATTCATTATCGAAATTTCCCCATTGTTGACGATAGCTAGCGGGAACGGAAACATCTTCTTCATCATATTGGTTCTGCCAAAGATCCCCGTCGGAGTGGTCGTCGATTTTGAAACCCTCCTGCGTTTCGGTTTCGTGTTCAATTGTCCCCTAGATTTTCTAATATTTCGCCTATTTCTTTACATTCCATAGTGCGTATTAATACAACGGAAAAGCTTATATTGCGTACATAAGGTTCTCATATTCAATCAATCAATCATTTCGAGCATCAATTCTTTAGCATAAGTACACGATAAAAATTTTTCAATTCCGACCATATCCATTCACGTTTTATGGCTGACAAACCTGCAGCATAAACTATAATGATATTTAAAGTTGATTCATCATACATTTTTGTTATTCGCTTATTATGAACACAACCGATTCCACGGTCCGTGCAGGGATAATATTTTACAAACCACCGTAAACGATGGAGATTCATTGCTACATGAAAATAGAATACAACACGACTCATTGCACACACAATTTTTATTTAATATGGTGTACTTTTTTTTTGCCCTATGGAGTATTTGGTTGTTTGAATATATTTGGTTACGAAGAATTTATGTATGAATGCGCCTTAACCACATAGCGGGCCAATGCGAAATGGTGTTCACGTGTTTATAGAAACATTTATAGTTTCTTTGCTTTTTCTTCTTAGATGTGACCAATCGTCACATTAACTGTCGTCCACAGCTAACAATCAGCTGTGTGCCTGGTACAATTACCAACAAAGGTTTAATGTCATTAGCCGTTTGCCAAAGACAAATCGCGATATGTAAGCGCTTTTCACCGCCGCAATATTATTATTAAAAAAACGAATTGTAATACACTGTTTTTATATTTTGATATTATTTGATATTTATAATAA
>NW_023998526.1:1016288-1034978 GCF_014805625.2 Glossina fuscipes
CAACAAGTTGGTTTCAAGCGGGGTAGAGGGTGCATCGACGCTCTGTTACATATTGATTATTTCACAAGCAAAGCAATTTCCGAACGAAATCACGTAACAATTCTCTCAATTGATTTCGAAAAAGCATTTGACAGAGTTGGTCTTCATGTTATCTTAAGACTCTTGAAATCATGGAATGTTGGACCCAAATTCTTCAACTACATCAAATTATTCATGTCGCATCGGCGATTCAAAGTTAGAATCAACAATCATCTTTATGATTCCTTTCCGCTAAAGAATGGCATTCCGCAAGGATCTCCTCTCTCTGTCACGCTTTTCCAGATCGCTTTCAACGAAATTAGCAAAATTCTTTGCCGTGTACCAAGAATGGAACATTGTCTCTACGCGGACGATGAATACATTTTTACAAAAGAAAAAGACAACACGAAAGCACTCAACATCCTCGAATCTATTGGACGAGAGATCTCCACATGGGCAAACTCGTCAGGAGCTAAAATTTCTATACAAAAATCAAAAAAAAATGCACATTTGTCGAAAACAAATGCGCGATGCAAGAAACCTACTGATGCATATTAACGACTTACCAGTACTAAATGTGCAGACGCTCCATGTTCTCGGCCTCACGTTTTCCAACAATTATCATTGGAAAGCACACTGTCTTCGGTTAAAAAATTCTCTTTTAACAAGGGTAAATTTCATACAGTAAGTTGCTTGGAGAAGCCATGCGCATATTAACACTATTGCTTATCTTACCAAAATGCTTGTGTTAAGCAAGATTGACTATGCTTTGATAATTTATGGCAATAGCTGCAAATCTAATATCAACATCCTTAAACCGGTCTATCACCAAGCCGTTAGAGCAAGTTGTTATGCTTTTCGGACGACGCCCATAAGTAATATTATAATTGAAACTGGTCTCCCAACCTTAGAAAATAGACTGTATGAGTTAAAAGCTAAAATAGTCCCTAAACTTATTAATTCAAACAAATCGATTCTCGGTGATGACATGAGAAAGATTATTATTGCGAAGAAAATTCCAAAGTCGCCATCTGCAATTGACCATTGTTTGTACGTTGCAAAGGAATTGAACATTCCCTTAAAAATTTTCCGCCCTTTTGGTGTTAAACCTCAATGGTTTTTGAAAAACTGCTCTTTTGCCATCTCGCTGTCAATGCAGAAGAAAGAAGATACTCCAAATTACGTCTTCAGGAGTCTAATAGCTGAAAAAACCCAAATATTGGAAAGTACTAGTTGGAATCTTTTATACACAGACGGCTCAAAATCTTCTAGTCTGCCTCCTGCTTGTGCCGTGGTTGATGCTGCAGGACGGGTTCTTCTCAATCACATATTTCACGAAAGTACTTCAACTTTCACAACCGAAACCAGAGCTATCCTTCATGCTGCGAACCTTGCCCATAAAACCAAACTCAAAACCGTCATTGTTACCGACAGTTTGTCTGTGTTACAAGCTATTCGGAATCCTTCGACTTCGAGATGGAGCACCATCAACAAATTAAGGAATACAATTACTACGCCCGACGGAAAAATTAAAATGTTATGGGCACCAAGTCACATCGGTTTATTGGGAAATGAGCACGCTGATCGAGCGGTAAAGGATGCTGCTTCTGCTCCTCTAATTATGGATGATGTCATGGAAAAGTTGGATGTTCAAAGATGCATTGGAAGAAAAGTTAAAGAGAAAATTGCAGAAGGAAATTTACAATACCATCATCAACACTAGTCTTCTATTAACCCTCAATTTACTCCATTTTTATATCCAACAAATGTTGAGAAAACCAAGATCCAAACATTTTTAAGAATTCGCCTTGGTCTTACAATTGCAACTCACCAATGGATCTTGAAGAAGTCTTCCTCCTCAATCTGCAGTTGTGGACAAACTCTCACCATAAAGCACATTCTCTGCGACTGCCTTAACTTTTGCCAGGCTTGAAGTATTGCATTTGGAACGATTAACCCTTTGGACATTCTACGATCAACTTCAGAAGAGAATATCAATTCAATATATTATATTTTTTAATACTACTAAGCTCATTATCTAATATCCATTTATTTAAATTAGAGCCGATAGCCTGTGTTGCTAGTGCTCAATGTCTTTTTGTTATTCTAAGAATTTATTTCATTAGTCTAAAACTATAATAATAATAATAAGACATTTAGTAGGCAGAGTAGGATATTTTAAGTATAATTCGCTGTTTTTGAGGCACTTTGATGAAATTTCGTCTGTGACGCCGTATAAAAATGCAGTCGACCCAACTAAAAGTAAATATAACGACATTCATTCTCAGGCCAGAACCATTGTGAACAGATGTATGGATTTATATAAAAGTGTGCTATACTATTATATATAATCTGTAAGCTAAGTCTCTATTCAATTTCTAAGGTCGTTGGCGCATTTTCATGGAAGATCGGAAGAGCAGGTACAATGCGCTAAAAACGAGGAAATTCGCAACCGTTTGCTCCACAACATTTGCATTCACTATAAAGTGAAAGATTTGGAAATTGGGGATTTCATTTCTTCAGCACGCGGAACTGATTGGGACGACGACGTCGAGGTTACGCCCAATTGTTTCGAATAAGCGAAGAAACCAGAATGGTGTAGTTTCTGCACTGTAAAATATACTGCAGAAAACAAATTTGCAGCTTTTCCTTTAAAAACACCTTTTACTAATAATACTCATTTATTCAAAAATATTTGAAGAGAACAAAAGTATAAGAATTATCGATTGATCACGTTTATTCAGATTTTTATTTAAACTTTGCTTAAAAAAGGAGGGTACCTTGCGAAGATAAATGTCTAAGCTAAAAGCTCTACGAAGTTTTCAATTCACAAGTTGACAATTATTTTTGATAGCTTAGGATTGGGATATCAATTGATTTTGTGGACTTTCAAGCTAAACTTGGCGAGAGCGGCAAGAAAAATTTAAGTTGCATGTCTAAGAATGCTTTTGACGTGCTAACGATAACCAGACCGACATGTGTTTTCGTAACTCTAATATACTCTCTCTGGTCAGGATAAATAAGCGCAAGTTTATCTTTCAATACAATAATTTTGTAAATAATAAAAACAAAATGAAAAAGTATTATTTAGTTTTAAACGTAAAGGATGCCTCTAAGTGCTTCCAAACGGATTAAAGTAAATTAGATGACATCACTTTTAATTTAGTTATTGTCTGATTTTCCCGGTTTGATTAGTAATGCAATATGTGTCCATGCGCTAGTGTATACATACAATAATTATAAAATGCAACTAAGTTATCGTGTTGCTATCACATAAATATATACTATATTTATGTCGTGTGCAATATTGATAGCAATTATAATGATTAATGACTATCCAAGCGTGGCGGTACGCTAATTTTGGAATTTTGCTTGCAATATGTAGAAACTTGCGCACGATTTGCGTTAGATTCGGAGTCCATTTAATAATATTTTTGTCAGCCCGTTCGGCTGGGATTCAGATTTGCAAATATTGAAAATTTTGTTTTCGCCAGGTTAGGCCCCACAAATGAATACAATTCGTAAAATTTATCGTAGTTAAAAAGTTAAGCTAACCTACAAATAATAAGGAAAGGTGCCTAAGATGCGTCTGAAAGCGCAAATAATTCTTTTATTTATTAATAAAATAAATGTATATGCACATAAAACTTGCGTATGTATATAAGTAAAGCACGTATGATGTATGTTGCGTACAAAATCTGTTTAAATTTGATTTTATTTTTTCATAGTTAATTACATTACGTTTATTATGATATTAACCTGAAATATGGATGTGCATTGGTTTTATCCTTTCTGTAAGAAAAAAATTCATAATATATAGGCACGCATATAAGTGATCTGCTTAATACACAAATGTGAAATGGGAGAAGTATTTCTTCATCGGGTATTTTATCAACTAGGTATGAAAATAGATTAAATCGGCATATAAGTATGCCTGCAATAGATACAAGGGCAAAATGTTGATATATTTTTGCAAATTACAACGTATGTCACTTTAGCGTTGACAAGTAATATTACATTTATGAAGCTGATGCCCGTCTCGGGTTCTACAATCTGAGCAAATTGAAGTTATTTTCAGATAGTTTGATGGTAAATTCAGTGGGAAAGCATTTCAATAGCTGTAGTTTTTTTCTCGCATTGTTCCGAATTATGTTAAAGTGGCCTGGATATATTTACTCGTGTAATGAGTATCCAAGAATCGATTTTTCGTTAATTGTATTACTGTAGTCGTGATACTCACTAACAGCGATAAAAGAGGTATGAATATGAATTAAATCATACAGGCTATATGTAATCTTTAAGCCCTTTTTTAGATTTTATTTTTCAATTTCTAATCTACAATTTTTATAAATTAAATTAAACTAGCTTTATAACGAGAAATTATTAATAATTTGTTAATTAAAGGGCTTTCGTTAAAATTATCGGTAAACTTTTCTCTTAACTTATCTAGCCCCCGCAGCTTTCGTTTTTATCACAGTTCACGTGGCGAATAATATAGCACAATATATTGCAAAAGAAAGAGAAAAATATTATAAATGTACTTAGCAAATTCTAAGGCGCTCATTTATGTCAATACAGTAACTACACCTTTTAAAAATGACAGGTTGGTGTTGTCCTTGCTGATATAGTTTTAAAACCTAGAACTGTAAGGTGGGGATATACGCATTTTTTTTTCCAAAAAACTTGTAACAGCCAAAAAGGAAGCTTCAGAGATCCTATAAAGTATACATATTTGTCATCAGCGTGAAATTCGAGTTTATGTAGCCATGTCGGTCCGTGTTTATTTTTTTCCTTTTTTTGAGATTTGATGCTTATTTATCACAAGGCAAACAAGAGGAAACGTTTAAAACTATTTTGTACACTCCTTAAATAGTGGGAGTTTAGCGAGATTCGTCTCCCGCCGAATATAACCTTCTTACTTGTTAATAAACAAATATTTAAATTTATTTATTTGTAAAAAAAATTTGTATAAAGTTTTGGAGCAGTACATAGAAAGAAATCTTATGACGACAGGCAATTCCTCAAGAATTATATTTTCCAACATTTGGTTTCGACGTCTTCCTTGGATGCAAATCATATTTTGATAAACAAATCGAATTGCAATGCGTTTCCTGCGTCGTTCGATGCATGAAAAATGCTATAACTGATAGTGAACGCGTGGTTATTTGCTTTTCAAGTCAGGGGATAGTGCCGGAGTTAATGATTGACAAATTGCATTTGATTGATTTAAATCTGTTTTATTCTATTGAAATCTACATCAGTATTTGACGCAAATGTTTTATCTCAAGAGTAGTCTATAGTATATTTCAAATATTTTTAAACAAATTAACTGCTGGTCATTCCTCGTTCAAGTTCGTTACGCGTAAGAAAAAAAGAAAACTTTTTTGAGACGGTTTATACGATGCTCAATTCGCTTGTTACGGTGAACTAACTGCGTCAAAAAGTCATCAATATGAATATATGTGCTCTAATGGTACAATGCTAAGGCGGAAACCAACGTGATTTGGTTATTCTTGAGAAAACTGTCATGTATTTTCAAAAGCAGATTTATTTGGCAGCACAAAGGGTATATGAAACTATGGTTTTTGTTTGCTTTCGACTAGTGTATACCCTTCATTTCAAAGTCTTCATATTTCATCTTCGTCATTGTTTTGTACTTAATAATTTATATAACGCATCACTTGACGGCGCCAAAATTCTTAAGCATTACCTTTAATATTTAAATGTGAGGTTTCGATATTATTGTACGGCTGCAGTCGCCACCTTCCTATTTCTTTCTCTTTTCTCTCTTCTTGTTGACGCGTGTTACACGAATACCAATACACGAACAATTACAGCCTGTGTGATCACAAGGCTAAGCTCAGGCTACTGTGGGGGTCACAGGTGGCGGATT
Source organism: Glossina fuscipes (assembly GCF_014805625.2). NCBI lineage: Eukaryota > Metazoa > Arthropoda > Insecta > Diptera > Glossinidae > Glossina > Glossina fuscipes. The sequence continues at coordinate 1,022,200 of NW_023998526.1, forward strand.
GTGATCGGCCTGCATGTACCCAAGGGTATGTCTGTAGGCTAGCTGCGAATAACTAACAAGCAGTCCCCGACCAAGAGAGGCACATGAGGAGGGCGGAAAATGCCGCATAACCCTGCGAAACTTCAGTGACAGAACGAGTAAGCGCCGTCCTTTGAATAGGTGCTCCCCACTCTTAGTATGCGGGTGGCAACTATGGACATAGTTCTACGAAGCCTATGGATGTGCATCAAGACCGCGCCCGGTAAAGTCTTGATTAAGGCATATAGGAACACTTACTTGAATCGACGATTTTGAGCTTGTGGTGGCAGTATGCCGTTACCTGGGTAGGTTGGAGTGACATCCAGCCGAAATGGCTTCCGAACTAATGCTGACACCACCCTCGCCCCATTAAAATTATGGCAAGTCTAGGAAGTAAGTCCTAGGCCGCATCGTTAAGTTAATGGGTACGGGCCCAGTTGAGAAGAACTCCTGGCTAATGCTGGACCTGGCACTGAACGCTAGGAAATAGAGGTCATGCCGGCGGGTTGAGCGAAGAGAACCCCTTCAAAGTGAGCGGAAGAACAATGAGTTCGTCAGTAGACGTGCAAACACAGCCTCATCTCGGACAAACGCTCCTCGAGACGTCAAACCGCACATCAGAGGATGCGGAAAACATGGCAGCCTTCGTAAAGCTGGGCAACTATATAAAGGGTTTGGTAGTGACGCTACACGAAAATGATGGAAAGAGGCGCCACATAATCCAACAAATGCGTGACACAATAGACGGCATCAAAACGATGTATGCAAATTGCCGGATTGATAAGAGTCTCCGCCGCGCACGTATGTGCAAAAGGTGATGGAACGAAGAGACGGTGACTCGCAAATCTCGCCGCTGCAGAATGCAAGCGGGGCGAAGCGAACGCAGCCTGGGGCGTGTAAACGTAAGCAGCCGGGGGATGTGGACACGTCGAGTGCCAAACGTCATAATGTAGCCACCATAACGGGGGCTGCCGAACAGTACGCAGCAGAAGTTCCTGACGGCCTTCACATACCGAAGGACTTGAAGTGGGTGAAAGTCGGAGCGAAAACGAAGAGGAAAAAAAAGGCAGACCGGCCCAAAAAAAGACCTCTTAAGGGTAGAACCGATGCTATTGTCATAGCAGCTAAAGGCGCTCTCCTATTCAGATATGCTCCGCAAGGCTAAGGACGAACCGCAATTTGGTGAGGCTGCGCAGAAAATAAGAAGAACGCAAAAAGGCGAGCTTCTACTTCAACTAAACCGGAGCAGAGGGAAGGCAGAACATCTGAGATTGGCAGAGGGCTCCTTTTTAGGAGGGGAGGCAGAAGTCAGCTGCCTGAAGCAACGCAAAATGGTCGAATGCAAAGACATCGACGAAGTCACTACCAGCGAGGACGTAAGCAGCGCACTTAAATCCCAATTCAGGTTGACAACCGCAGAAGTGTTTAACATAAGGAAAGCATATAGCGGAACCCAGACGGCGCTCATTAGCCTGGAGCAAGAAGAAGCCGCTAAACTCTTGGCAGGCAGAAAACTGTGCATAGGCTGGGTGATCTGTAGGATCAGAGAGAGCAAACCATTCTTGAGCTGTCTCCGATGCCTGACCGATGAAAGACTTGTCGAAGGTGTGGAGAGGAAGACCATATTGCGAAAAGTTGCACTAAGGAGTCTTCTTGCATGTTCTGCAGGGCGACGTCGAATTTGGACGCAAAGCACGTGGCGGGAAGCGGCAAATGTGCGCTGCTCAAGCAGGCACTGGTCATTAGAGCGCGAAAATGAGAATAATGCAGATTAATCTCAACCACGCCGAAGCAGCTCATGACCTACTTTGGCAAACGGTCGTTGAGAAAGAGGTGCGAGCCATATCGAAGGGCAGGGGAGGGTACCTGGGTAACCGACGCGTCCCAAAAAGCAGCAATTTGGACGCCCGCTCCTATAGCACTCTTGGATGTGGAATGCCACCACAAGCAATTCGTTAGGGCGAAAGCTAAATATTTATGAAAGTATCTCTTCTAATTGACGGGCGGAGGGATACGTTTCGTAAGGCAGGAAGGAGGTCGAAAGTAAACCTCAGTTTTGTCAGCGCCGGTCTAGTGACAATAAACAAGTTGTCGTTGAGCGAGGAATACACAAACAGTGATCGCCATGCCATCTTCCTCGACATAGAAACCAGAGAGAACAGAGGAACAAAACTACCCGGCCGAGGCGGAGAGATTCACTCTTCGACGAGGACGTCTTTAACATCATTATGGACTCCTAAGAGAGGGGTGACGGTACGGGTGGTGAACCCCAGCAAAACGTAACGAAGTTGCTGGTACCTGCAAGCGACGCCGCTATGTCTCGAAGAAAAATTACAGGGAGAAGCGGATCTCCGTGCTATTGGTGAACCGAAGAAACAGCGTCCTTGAGAGCGAACTGTTTGAAAGCCAGACGAAAAGTGCAGCGCTCGAGGAGAAGGGCAAGCGACTTAAAAAAAGCCATAAGGGCTAGCAAAAGGAGAAGCTTTGACGAAATATGCCAGGGTGCTGATGTCAATCCATAAGGAACAGCATATAAATCTCGTCCTGAAGAAGGTCAAAGGACAGAAAACGCCGCAAATCCGTCCGTTCATGCTGCGACCAACAGTAGCAACACTTTTTCCGCAGAGGCCGCCGAATATGTTGGTAAACCTCCACAGCAGAGAAAATGAAGCAATACCAGCAATTAGTGCCGACGAGCTTTTAAGCGCCTGCAAACGGATTGGGGACAAGCGAACCCCTGGCTCAGACGGAGTCCCAAACAAGGAGGCCAGACGTCTTCATGACGATGGTGCAAAGGTATCTGGAAGAAAGAATATTCCCAGATGAATGGAAGATCGAAAGGTTGGTCAATATTCAGAAGGCCAATAAGCCACTGAACGAGCCATTGTCATACCGACCCGTCTACCTTTTGGACGCAATGGGCAAGGTATTGGAGAGGGTCGTATACAAACGCCTGCTAGTTGTGGTCGAAGAAAGACGGGCTCTCTCGGATAACGAATGGTTAGTTTAAGTATATACTTTATTCAATTTTATTTCCTTTAATCTAAATATATACTTTCTTTCAATTTTGTATCTTTTTATTTGCACATTCATATGCATTCATTGACATAACTATGTTCAATTTGTTCATGCACTTGCATTTGCATAATTGCGTTTCTGTGTTTGTCTGTTTCATATAATTGACCACAGACAATAATATCGTTTGTTACGTAATCCAGACCTTGAGGTGTGTCGTCGATTGTTTACATTAATTTGCTTATATTGCATTTTTATGGTACACTTCAAGCTGTTCACATTGCTGGAAGTAAATGAACACAAAAAATGCAAGTGCATCATTTTCATGATTCCATTTATGGCAAAATAATTTCAAGTTAGTTTATAAGAATTATTATTTATAAGTAACATTTTTTAGTAATAAAATTTGTCTTATATTATCTACATAGTTTCCGGACAGTGTCAGAGAATGCTGTCCTTGTGATTGCTGGTGCCATGCCACTCGACATTCTGGCGGACGAAATGAGGCCCATCCACGAAAGGCGCCGTATCAACGCCCCTTCCCAAAAGGAGCGGCTAGCGTCGATGAGGATTTGAAAATCGCGCTGGGAAAGAGCACCGAAAGGAAAATGGACGTTTGTTCTTATCCCGAATAAAATGCAATGGATCCAATGGCCACACAGTGAGGTAAATTACTACCAACCTTGACAGACGCCAAATAGAGCCAAGTGAAATATTGGGGTGGTTAACTGCCAGCAAAAAGGGCTAGAGCACCGTAGGCGACTTTGTAAGCGGAGTGCTCAAAGAACTATGGCAGCATGAAAGGCAGCGGGAGGAGAGCAGAGGGAGTTGAAGTCAATAGTATATTTCACTGAGACCCCACCATTGGAAGCGTGCTAACGACAACCAGCCTCCGCGAAATATTACCTAACGGTGGTCCCGCGGGGGAGTGTGGTAGACGAAGCTTGTGGGGGGAGTAGTTTTTACTGCGTGAAAATCATGCATACTGCTACTAAGGAACAAGCAGTATCTTTTGAAGATTTTGTACCTCCTGCTCGCAGAGCAAAAAAAAAAAACACCTTGTGTGATGATGATATTAAAAAAAACAAAGAAAAATTGTTACTAATTAACAGCGTTACTACTCTTATTAATAACAGAAACACACAAAGCTTGCATAATCCCCAAATTTGAATTTTAAATTAATGTTGGACCACTTATTTTTCCCACTATTTGTAAGATTTCTGTCTACACACAATTGTCATTTGTTCAAAACGTGAGTGAGTCACTTATTCGGAGATTTAAGGGGAAGAAGGTGAGCGGGCAACTATGGCTTAATAAAATTGATGGCTCATTTAATATTTTTTTGATGCTCACAACTATGCCCTTTCCCTTTATTCAGTTTAGAGGTGTGCTGGCTTTAAAAGCTTATTATTTTGTTCTTATACAATACCTTTAACCTCCCCGGGCATTTTCTATTAAAGGTTTATATTATAGATTGTTACGAAGTTCGATTTTCTCGGGTACGGTTCGTATCGTGGATATTCTTTTTAAGAGAAACATACTTGCTTGTTTTCACTACAATCAATTTGTTTTAGGGTAGGACTATTTCCATTTTACTTTGGCAATATTCTAGGCTTCTCCATTCTAAGATTCTTTTTCGACTCAAATGTCCTTTTTCGACTGACTCTGCCATCCACATATAGTCTATTTATATACATTTTTACAAGCATATTCCGATTACCTAAGTTCGTGGCCTCATTTTTAATCCGTTAAACTGCTTTGTGTACTTGGCCGCGAATGGGTACTTGGATTTTCCCTCTCTATTGAATTTATTATTTGGGAAAATGAATTAGCTGGCATGAACTGGATTTGGGATTTCCTTAATAATATATTGATAAAATTGATATGTTATGTATAGCAATAGTAGTAAAATAATTCTAATCACAGGTTGAGCCTACGCTGCGCCCTTTTATTTTATTTTTAGTTTTGTTTAACAACATGAAATTATTATTTATATCATTTTTGTATTGGAAAGTTATGAGATTGGATATTATACATCAAACATGTGAAAAAAGCGCCCTATTTTTGCAGCAAAAAAGGAGATTCTTTCTACAATAAAAAGGTTATTCTTTCTACAATAAAAAGTACTTTGAAAAAGACAAATAAACATCAACAATATTTTCTTTTAAAGAGAAAAATTGACATTGTGTTCAGCAATATTGAAACCAAAAAGGAAATATTTTCTGTGTTTAAAATAGTTAAAAGCTGCGACTCTGCAAAAAGTTATCCTTTTTTGCGCGTAATTACATAAATTTGGAGAGCAAAATTTCGGTTAATTTATCGAAACATTAAAAAAAAGGTAAACGGGGCTCTGCAGAAAGATCGGATTTCAAAGCATTTTTTCATATCTCTCTCAATAAAAAAATCGTTTGGAATTTGGTTTTATCTCTTATTCGAGATGTGTTATTAATTTTTCCTATTTCTTTTTTTCAATGGGGAATTCTAGAGCACCGAAAGTAAGCGCACAAGGGAAACATCTAGTATTTTGTCTGTCATTTGTTGTTGCATTGTTGGCCAGCAGAATGGCTAATTTTTTTGATGAGTTGAATTTCGGTTGTAGGCTAAATAACAATAATTTTTTAGTCATTCAAATAATGCTAGATTTCTTTCTTTTCAATAACTAATACATATTCGTGTTTTCGCCCTTTAGATTTCTTAAAAATGCAGATCTTCGTGAAGACATTGACTGGCAAAACTATCACTTTAGAGGTTGAGCCGTCTGACACTATTGAGAATGTTAAAGCTAAAATTCAAGATAAGGAAGGAATCCCGCCAGATCAGCAGCGTTTAATTTTTGCTGGAAAGCAATTGGAGGATGGCCGTACTCTTTCGGATTATAACATACAGAAAGAGTCAACTTTGCATTTAGTCCTGCGTTTGCGTGGGGGCATGCAGATCTTTGTAAAAACTTTGACAGGTAAAACCATCACTTTAGAAGTAGAACCCTCGGATACTATTGAGAACGTTAAAGCAAAAATTCAAGACAAAGAAGGCATTCCTCCAGATCACCGCGCGCAAATCTGGCCGATAAACAGCCGGAAGATGGCCGCACCTTGTCAGACTAAAATATCCAAAAGGAATCTACGCTCCATTTGGTGTTACGTCTTCGCGGAGGCAGATTCTAAAATTCATTTCCTATTTAGCACTTAACAAGAATACAAATTCAAAATTTTAATAGTATTCGGTGTATTTCTTTCATTATCTCTATTTTGTAATTATTGCTTATTTTAAAACCAATTTAATTCATTAGTAACAACTTCCCGGTTTTATGTTTTCCAATTAAATAAAACAAGTTTGCAATATATCAGAAAGTCTAGATTTTTTCGATTTACACGAAGATAATATTTGCGGCCTTCGATGCGAGCTACAAAGCCATGCATGTCAGCACGCTATCATTGGTTTGAAACTAACAAACATAAATGTTCAATTTTCAGCTTTGTGCTGTGGACCAAAGTATTGGGCTCGCAAGGGTAAAGGCTAAAAATCAATTAACTAGGGAAAATTTCTTATGGTCCTCGTCGTATTTAAACAGCTTGATTGAAACTTTTGACGCATTCGTATTAAAAGAAGAACTTAGTTTTGCGGCCATCACTGATGGACGATATGTATATTCATTTCGCCAAAGAGATTTCCAAAACCCACATGGAAGCTTCAGAGCCTCCACAAACTATATATATTTCTGATAAGCTCCAAATTCTAAATTGATTTAAGCATGTTCGTCCATCTGTCAGTCCGCGTGTGTTATATCTGTTGTAAACAAACTCCTGCCCGCCAAAATTAAACTAGCGACCTCAAATTGCACGCACACAGTATTGAAAATGGGCCAAATCGGTCGAAGGACACGCCCGCATCGCCCCGTAAACTGAGGACGCTTGTGCCGTGTGTGGCGCCTACAACGACCACCCGTCTATGTAACAAAAATGGAGAACACTTTTGTTTGCTTGTTACTCCTAAAGCACAACACATCCGCCGTATAAATTTCCACTTTTATTCTAAAAATAGAAATAGTGTAAAATAGAATAGTGATCATAAGCGGTTTCGTATTGTGTGCAAAAAAAGGTATGGATTTGTCCCGATTAACATTACTTCTACATGCTAATATAAATTCATATGGCACTCTATATGATAGTAAGGAAGGGAAAGGTTTTGCTTCACATATGGCACTGAAAATTGCATTAGTGGACTATCAATTGATATAGATTGAGTTTAAATTTATTATAATAGTTAGCCATTATTATTTTGTTACAATATATTGAAATTCTTGTTAGATTGTTTTTCTTGTCATTCATTTCATTTCTTTTATAAAACAATATCATCTTTGTTTAGCGTTGCTTTACATATATTTTTTTCCTCTAGATTTGATGTCAGCTTCAACTTAATAGAACCTAGCTTCTGACGACTATCGCCGCACCTTACTAATATATTCTCTTTTTCTATTCTTATATTCAATTTTATTTTTTTCTTTAGGCCTTTGATATTTTTAAAATTAAAAACTTATTTTTCTTGACACCACACAGAGATGTGAAACTCCATCTTTAAAGTTGATCAGACTTCGACTGGAGTAGTATTTATTTGGGGAAACGTCGAATGGAATTTTTTTTGCTCGGCAAAATTCGGATAGAAATATATGTATGGGGGATCATCGGCTACCCACTTTTCCGCTACGACATTAGTCATCACTCAAACATGTATGTATGCATACATACCTTCCCTACCAAAGCACGACACACTCGCCGAACGTTCCCCACTTTTTACAACAAACACTCTATTTATTACATACCACAAACACTACCCAGAAATAACAACGCATGCGTAACGGTCGCTCTTTCCCCATCGTTTAATATAACAATACATATTCTTCCTACCTACAAACAATTAAATTTTACTCAATTTTCTGAGAGACTAAGATTGTTCGTAAGAAAGCACGCACAAGAAAAAACAAAACACTACATGCACGTCTCTGCAATTACACACCCTCAAATTACATTCGCAAAAAAGTCCTTCGACCAATCCTTTCTTTATTATATACATCCTAATAAATAAACGAAAAAAGGGTCCTTTCAAGGACACAACAACAACTAAACAAAACGTGCTTAAACAATTTTCCAGAAAGAAAAAAGATAAAGTGCGCTCTAAGTGGTGCAACAATTACACAATATTGCATTTCAAAAACAGTCAAAGATTTTATAGTTCTTTGTCATTTGCAGCAATGACTACGTTAGAGAGTTACCATTTTCTGTTGACTCAGGCGTCTGGGCCTATTCTTCACCTATCCTGCCTAGTAATCTTTCCTTCGGACCATAGAAAGAATTGTATGGGACCCCGAAGTTTGGCCTGAAGATTCCTATTAGCCTACTTGCCTCTCATTAAATTAAAAAAAAAACTCTTCTCATTTTTCATTTTTCTGGTTTCATTTTTGAACAGCATTTATTATAACAGTAGTTTTAAGAATTACTGGTATCGTTATTCTTTGGTTTACGATGCATATTTATATTAACTTAATGTAAAAATGAAAAAGAGTAGTAAAAATAAATCATTTACAAGAAGAAAATACATACCTTAAGACCATATCGCAAATATAGAAATCAGTGATCTTTCAAATTATTAAGTATACAACAATTTTTTTTATATAGATGTGGACACTACTTATATGTTAATAGTATACTTAATTAACTTATACATTAAAATGACTCAAATCATGCTCGACGCAAAGAAAAGGATGCAAACAAATCAATAGGTAAAAATTGAGCAGCAAAACTCATCAAGCACAAACCGTGTTCGCTAAACTTGGCGTTATCTCCTTATATACTACTAGGGAAAACGTGTTTATTCTACGGGCTGAAATTCCCGTCGACGTTTCCCCATGTCTACTACTGACGGGATATGAAATTTTGACCGGTCCAATTGCAAGCCTGTGTCATTTTTATGGGTATTTTCATTAATTTCTTTTTGCTCTTTTGTAGCCAAATTTACTGCTTATGTTTCATTTTCTCAAGAAGTCAGAATTTATTTTAATATTATTTTGTGGACGTGGCAGTTTGAACTCAAATTTTCATTCCATTGGGTAAGATCTTCAAATATAGTTGGTACCTGGATTAACCCCATTGCCGTCTTCACGTGTCGTGAGCGTTATGTGATTAGTGAAGAAGTTCTTCCTTGCCTTTTTTTTCGGCAGAAGTATTGCAAAATTGATTTAACTTTATAGTTGCCATTAGAACAAGGCAATGTCTTCATAGCCAATAGCCATGAGTGAAAAACATTTTTTTTTTTCTTGTAAACGGAATTAGTTGGCAATTTAAACTAAATGCAAGATGTTTTATATTGCATAAAAAAATGTATGTCCATATTATTACAGTTAATTTAGCCAAAGAAATAAATTCTAAGATTAAAGTCTATACTACAAAAATTTGTATCCTTTATTGCCCTTTTTATTTTAAGTTTTTTCTTAGCATAGTTCTTAAAAGGTTTGTTAAGCTTATATATGATGTATATGGTGTGTTAATTTGAATTTGTGTTTTATGCTTCTATAGTCCTTGATGTTCTAATTTTATCCTTTATATTATTTTTAAGGTGCTTGTTAATTTTGCATATCATGTAAATCAAAATCATGACTAGTACTATTACTGAGTATGATGCTAATATCGGTGCTTCCAAAAACTGCCGATTACAGTATTGTCCTCTTTTGATTGCCATTTTTCTTTGTGGACGTATTATATATATTGTGTGTGCTAAGTTGGTTATTGCGGATGCAGTGCCCTCGATGGGGTGGGATTGTTATATCAACAATAATGTTTTCCTTGACGGGTTGCAGTATTATGTGGTGTGAGTGAAGAAGGTCGGTTAAGAGTCGGTGGAGTGGGTACATCGAAAGATTGGCGGGTTCAGATAATTTGCTGGTTGGCTTTATGAAATTTCTTGTGGAGTGAAAATTCGGTAGTATCAGAAGATTGGCAGATCGCCTTATCATAGGATTACCAAACTATACAAAGAGTAAAAGAAAACATAGAATATCTCCGTTCTTCAGACCATCTAAAACACCATCCGCGGATCGCGTAAACTACGTTTCGTGAAATTCGCGGACTACCTGTTTTTTAGGGTTGACAGAAATTCCGAAGTGAATCAAATGATATGGAATTTTCTTTGGTTGAATCCAATTATTATTTGCTTATAGTACATAAGTATAACTTATGTAAGTTATGTAAGTGTACTAAACTATAACTACAAATAATGCTTATGTTGTTTATAATTAGAATAAGTCAATAAATGTAAATGCTTCTAATAATAAAAATATAAATGCTTACCTTAATATGAATACTTTAAAAGTGAATATATTGACTAAATTTATACTAACATTGAGTTGGCTTGTTAAGCAATATTGAATACATTACAACCCCACGACTCATTCTGCCTCCTTACCTGGGTATTAAAATACGTCAATACTTTCTTGCCAATGTAGTAGTTAAAGGATTTCCTAAAAATTTCGGTCCGAAGGCAAAGTGAAATATTGCGTATTGTTCGTGAAAAATCAAAACTCCGTGGTTTATAAGCTTATAGCGGGTATGCAGGTTATTACGATATTTTTACATTACTTGTGTTATTCGGAAGTAAGCATCATGATGTTCATAAATTTCTTATGGATACAGGATTTCTTCCAAATTCCGTTAAGAAATCAATTATCATTCTTTCGGAGCGCTATTCAGATGTATATATTTAGAAATAAAGCGTTATTTTATTGGCTAATAATTGTTCGTCTTCTTGAAAAACTTAACAAGTGAAGATTTGGGAACGTTCTTGAGATAGGTGGGTTTTTGTTTTTTGAATACGAAAGCATTTTTCTCTTTCATTAGATTTATTGATTTGCTACCACCCCTTTAGTCCTGGCACAAGGATTGAAAAAGCAGTTGCTTGATAAAACTTATTCAAACGAATAATGTGAGTGGACCATTGGGCCCCGTTGATGACATGGCTTTTGTAATTATTGTCAAACCGTAGGATTTGTTAATACGTGAAGTAACCGGGCCTAGAACTCGCGTATCAAAGAATGAAAACTGTTTTCATAAGAAAGGTGAGAAAAAAGCGAGCTGCGACCATATAGGTGGTGTCTTGCGTAAGCTTATTAACTGAACATCACCAAATATCAAATAATTTCATAAGATCCTTATTCAGTTGGAGTTTAAAATAAGTTCCGTAAGTTGAAGTAAGTTTCGAAGTGGTTTTTTTGAAGTTTTATCAAAACTTCTTTCTAGATTTTAGCAAATTTATGAAATTCTATTTGAATCGGCTTATGATATTTGTAATCTTCCATTTTTATATAAACTTGACAGAAAAGGCCCCAAAGAATAGTGTATGTAGATCATTATTCCCTTTCCTTAAAGGTGCCATTCAACAACGAATATCTAAGTTCTTATTTTTGGATTTCATAACACTTTACTTATTAAAGTTAAATACTAAAATTTGCACACAAAGCGTCCTGGTTATAATCTTTTGATAGGCTTGTTATTTATCGTCATCGTTTTCCCATTAGAGATACCCTTCGATTTGTTTACGAATTGAAATGGTCTGCCAATGGCGCCAGACGATATTTTTATGCATGTCAGCATATTTTGTTTAAGGGAAGACGATACTGTCATCTGGGGCTGATATGTACAAACAAATCACTATGGCTATCAAAAGTACTCAAACAATTATATGTGTGAGATAATAACTTTAAGCAACCTTTTTCAATTAGTTATATGAGAGGACATTTGCAATCACAATCATAATCACCTCTTCCAATTTACCTTCAAAAGCATTGTTTTGGTTAAACTGCCTAAACACCATTTCAACAAAATTTCTTCAATAGTTAAGATATACACTTATATTACTCGCTAGCCAGAGGATTAACCAAGCTCTTTAAAAAATATATAAATCTCTTTTTACATTTTTACTCGTCGTATTGGCGCTAGCAATAATGAAATACGATTTGATCGCATTCATGCATCTATACACAGATCTGACATTTCTCGTTCATGCAGTTTTCGCTAACTTGGACAAAAATCTGTAAAACGAACAATCCCCATGTTCGGTTATAGATATTACATATTGGTGTAGTCTTGTTTTATTTTGTTTGAGTTCCGATGACAATGTAGACGCTTTCAGAGCCTCATAAAAGACTGGGGCGTAATCGCCTAGTTGAAATGTTTATATTTTGAAAGGGATTGCTGTTGCCAGGGCTTTATCCATAAACTTTTTAATATGTTTCGCAAACGATAATTTCTTATATAATTGCATTCTAAAGTATCTTAAATTGGAACTGCAGTTGATGCTGTGCCTATCAACATCTATCGTTGGCACTTCGTACGCTCTTTTCTCGCCATTATGACCTCACTTCCCATGGCAAGTTCGACATGTTAATCTGGACTGTGTAGCCACTTACTTGGTCTGCTTAGGCCTTCGCGTGTTGCAATTTGTAACACTTGACATTCCCATCTCCCGCATACGTCTTAGAGTATGCTGGATATAAGACACGACAGCGTTAAAATCTTGCCTTTCACAAAAATGCGAATTTATAGATTCGCCTTTTTTCGCTAACGCTCACCTCGTGGTTTAAAATAAGTACGCTGCATTTTTTGGTCCATTCTATGTTTGTTTTAATATATTGTGGTAACCGCTTAAGGTTTAACTTTCTCTTTAACCACTCTAGCGCCTGCATCGCTCTGTCCACATTA
>NW_023998526.1:1039978-1190589 GCF_014805625.2 Glossina fuscipes
ATATGGAGATCTCACATGCAATAGATTCGAGGATGTTGATTGCTTTCGTGTTGTCTTTTTCTTTTGTAAAAATGTATATATCTTCCCCGTAGAGACAATGTTCCACTCTTGGTACACGGCAAAGAATTTTGCTAATTTCGTTGAAGGTGATCTGGAAAAGAGTGACAAAAAGAGGATACCCTTGCGGAATGCCATTCATTAGCGGAAAGGAATCAGAGACATGATTGTTGATTCTAATTTTGAACCGCCGATGCGACATGAATGATTTGATGTATTTGAAGAATTTGGGTCCAACATTCCATGATATCAAGAGTCTTAAAATAACACGAAGACCAACTCTGTCAAATGCTTTTTCGAAATCAATTGAGAGAATTGTTACGTGATTTCATTCGGAAATTGCTTTGCTTGTGAAATAGTCAATATGTAACAGAACGTCGATGTACCCTCTACACCGTTTGAAACCAACTTGTTGCTTTGTTATCAGGTTCTTGGACTCAAGAAACCAAAATAATCTAGATGCGATAATCTTTTCCAATACTTTTGAGAGGCAAGATAGAAGAGAGATTGGGCCATAATCCGATGCGATGGAGACATTTTTAGACTTTGGAATTGGAACAACTGCTGCCACATGTAGGGTATATGGCCAGTCAAAAATACCGTATTATACAGGTCCAGCAATTTCTTTTCACTTGAGTTAGACAGCGCACTGATCATTTGGTAGGAGATGCGGTCTAGACCAAGTGTCTTCCCTTTCGATTTGGAGAGACAACTTGAAAGTTTTAAGCTAGATATGCAATTTTCCAGTAAGGTGGCACATCTCTCAATACAATTTTAAAGAGTAATCGGAGTCCTTTTATTTTCGATGGGAGCACTGGAAAAGCTGCTGTCAGAGGAGTATTCGCACCACACTTTTCCAAAGTAATTAGAAATATCATGTGCGTCAGTTAAAATTCCATTGGGAATACAGATGGCAGAAACTTTTTTCAGGTTTGAAGTTCCATTGAGTCTGTTGATTTTGTTCCAGACAACTTTCATCGAGGTATTTCCGTAAATCCTTTTCGAAAAAGTTCGAAACTAAGTGCCTTTGATTTTCGCAATTCCTTCTTGAATAGTGTATTTTCGTATAATAACAAGTGGTCATGATCAGGACAGCTAGTTCGTGTAAACGAGCGGTTGGATTGAGAAATAGAAAGATGAGCAGCCGTGCGAATCGCTTTAGACATAATAGCAGCATCATGGTTGCAGTTTCCGTTAAATGGCTTTGAACTCAGAAATGACTCGGCCTGTTTGGAGTAATCGATCCAATCAGCTTTATCTAGGAGGAATTTGGCCTGTTTTGCTGGAGTAACAGAGAACATTGAAAGTTTAAGATCGATTATGATTGGAAAGTGATCACTATTATGTAGGTCATCAGAAATAGACCAGGAAACCAAAGGAAGAAGTGAGGGAGACCAACATGTTAAATCAATATGTGAAAAAGTATGATGAGTTGAGAAGTGCGTTGGTTTTCCATAATTTAAAACGCAAAGGTTGCTTTGAAAAAAGCCCTTTTCTAAAACAGTACCGCGAGTGTTGTTCACTGTTGAGCCCCAGATGGTATTCCAGCTGTTGGAATCATCGCATATAATTAATGGGGGGGAAAGTACGGAGAATAAATTGTAGAGTTCTTGCTGAGAAAACGATTGCGAAGGTGGGATATAGAGCGAAAGCACTATAAATTTTATGTTTAATATTATTTATATCGCTACGGCTTGTATATTTAAGCTTAAATTTATGCGTTTGTGACGTATACTTGATTTTATAAAAACACCTACTCCTTGTTTGGAATATGAATTTTGATCAGCATTCGTGAAGTATCCAGTATATGATTTGGTTGGAATAGGATTAAGGAGCTTCTACAATGGGTCTCTTAAATCGATATAAAGGTTGGATTAAAATCACTTATGAGTGTACGGAGTTCATCAAAATTATTAATAAGTCCCTTAATGTTCCATTGTAGAATTTTAAAAACTTTATTTAATTGTAATGACATGTAAGCAGAGTGGAGGGAGGGTTAAGTTGACATGTCAGCGTCTCCGTCGAGAAGGTTGCTATAGGAATTTTTCGTGAATGATTTATTCTTACCAGCAGAATAATCTGTACTTAGGTGATTTGGTACATTTGAAGCGCAACGAGTTGGCGCACGTGAATAATTTGAAATTGAAGGTTGATTAATGGATGAAAGAATGGATTCATTACCACTTGTGATATGTTGAGTAAAGTTGAGAGCTGGAGATTCTGGAGAATTTGGTATATTAGATTTTAGCATATATGTTGTTGTTTGGATTTTTTCAATATTTGCAGTTGCTTTGGTTTTTTCAATATTATCTTTGGCAAGTGATGTAACTGGTTTCGCAATATAATTTTTGGTTAATGGTGGAACAGGTTTTTCATTGGAAGCAGTTGGAGTTAAAGTCTTACTAGGCTCGATTTGCGAGGCAACAGCAGCGTAGGTATTACTTTTGCCAATTCCATGGGCTACAGATGGATTTCTTTCCCGGTATGTGCGTCGCGCTTCGCCCATGCTACAGTAATTTTCTGTTTTGATTTTTAGTATTTCACGCATCTGTACAAAACGTGGGCATTGTTTGTCTAACGCTGAGTGTTGACCATTGCAATTTATGCAGAAACTACGGGTACAGCTTTCAGCATGTGGAGGAAGACCACAGTTAGCACAAGATGGAGGACTCGTGCATCTTTTTGCCGTATGACCCAGGCGTTGGCAGTTTTTACACCTCATAGGATGTGGAATGTATTGTTCTACGTTACATATATACCACGCCACATCAACTGTTCGCGGTAATCGATAGCGATCAAAGGTTAAAATAATCCGTCCTGTAGGAGAGCGTGTTTTTCCGTCATCATTCAGTTTGGTGAATTTATATACTTTAGTCACTCCTTGATTGCCCATTTCGCGAACAAATTCATCTTCCGGCTCACGCTTTAAGCAAGGGGCATAAATTACGCCTCTAACTGAGTTAAGTTTCTCTAATAATTTGGGAGATTGTTACTCTAGCATCGGTTAAAGAAATAATAATCTATTTTTTATCGATAGGAGTGATGTCACTAATTGACAACACCGGAAAATCGGAATTTTTATATTTTTTTTCTTTGGGGGGATGTATCATTTAATAGATGAAATCTATTCGAGTTTTTATCTGGCGGTCCCAGGGCCATTATGCCTTATTGTTGTCTATTGTTTATTATTTGTGAAATAACCACTCACTTGAAAAGGTTTGGGAAACTACTGAATAAAATGTCAGATGTTTTTAATTTTTTTTTTTTTTTTTTTTAAATGTATTGAAAGGAAAACACGTATGGTATTCGCGATGAACACTTTTCGCAATAAACACACAAAAAGTTCAATAAATTTTAATAAGTTTGAACTTTTAAAAACGTGTAACGCAATAAAGAAATTAAATAGAAGAATAAATTGCAAAAATTTTTTCAAAAAGAGAAAAATATGACCACAGCGCTTGAACAGAGTTGCCGGTGTTCATAATTTTAATCCGAGAACTTTCTTCAAATTACAGCTGGTTATATGCGTATAAATAGAGAATAATTCGGCTTGCGACTAAATTGTTGCGTATAAATAGAGAATAATTCGACTTGCGACTAAACTGTTGCGTATAAATAGAGAATAACTCGGCTTGCGACTAAATTGTTGCGTATAAATAGGGAATAATTCGGCTTGCGACTAAA
Organism: Glossina fuscipes; assembly: GCF_014805625.2. Classification (NCBI taxonomy): domain Eukaryota; kingdom Metazoa; phylum Arthropoda; class Insecta; order Diptera; family Glossinidae; genus Glossina; species Glossina fuscipes. The sequence continues at coordinate 1,043,720 of NW_023998526.1, forward strand.
TTGTTGCGTATAAATAGAAAATAAACTGACACGCGACTAAATGGTTGTGTCTATAAATTGAGAATAAACCGAAACGCAACTAAATAGTTGTGCCTACAAATTAAGAATAAACCCACACGCAACTAAATAGTTGTGTCTATAATTTGAGAATAAACAGTAAGCTATAAAGTATCCTTAAGCAGCGGACAACATGTTTGAATGCCCTTTTTTTAATAATTTAAGTTTTCGTATAAATATTCTCATTTTCTTTTTACTTTGAAATATTTTTTCGATCATTTATAATTTCGAGCTTTCATGATTCTTTTTCGGGTCTTTACGTTCTTTAATGTTCTTTATTTCCTATCACTCCAAAACTAACTCTTCTTCTTCCTTGTCAGTCACATTTTTTTCACTTTTTCTTTCTTCAGGCATATTTCAGGCGTGCCAATTATTCTTGTAGCTATTCATTTGGCGTCAGTGAATTTGGCAGCCCTACATTTTACAATGTTACAGGGTTGCATTTGTAACTAATGTTACTTCCATGATCAGAGTGCTTACAGACAGTCAACAGTGATAGTTCAAGCTGTAAAAACAACACTTCAACTTCTGATAGAACTATTTTGTTTTTCAATGAATTATTTGACATAAATCTATCAATCGTATTTTTAATTTGAATAAAAGAATGCTGGATTGTTTATTGTCAATTTCTCGAAATAGTAAACTCTGTCCACTTTTTGGTTTACTTGAAGGAAGATCAACCGTTATCAGGAACATCTTTTCATACTTTAAAGGGTTTCTGTAGCGACTCTCGTACGGAAGTCGTAAACGCTGCTTTAGTAAACTTTTTGACTTAAATGAGCTGTGATCATTTGCAATGGACAAGGATTTGTTATTTTTTATGTCAAATTTCGATTTTATTTTCTCGGGTCTTATTTCTGAACTTAACGAAGTACAATATTTGTTTAAATACAAAAGGTATATATGATTTCTACAATTATAATTTTGAAAATATATAAATTAAAAAGTGTGTTGTTTATACAGTATAACAATAAAATAAAATAATATAAAAATATCAACAATATAGTGGTTATAATAATTATATGAAAAATAATAATTATTAACGAAGGGTACCTACGTTATTGATCTTCATACTGCGCGCCTTTGGCTTTCCAGTCCATCCACATCTTAATGTACAATGACGAAGGCAAACTAGTTTCTTTCTTTATCTTTGTATGTCCTTCAGCTCACCGTTAAGTGAATACAGCTCCGTTTTTCTAAACAAAAATTTGTGGGTTTTTGGTCGTTACTTACAAATTGTAAAAGATAGAAGGCTAAATATTCCTACATATATACGTACACTTTACGGAACATTTTACTATTTATACATAAATTTGGAAAAAATCGTCCTTGCCGGTAAAAAGTTAGAAGTGAATAATTTGTTTTTTTCATTTTTTTTTTTTTTTTTTTGAGACTATGATTTTAAATCATAAGGTAAACAAGACAATGCTTAAAGTTACATTTGTTAAATGAAGATTACCTGCCTAAAAATCCTTTCATTCTAAAATAAATATGGTGGACACGACGAGCCGGTGGATTAATTTTTTCTTAATAATGCCATTGATATACGTATAAAATAAAAGGATTTGGAGAATAGTAGTCGATCAGCTAAGTGTGTTAACTCAAGCTCAATTATGGTCGACGCCGCGAGATAATATATTAATTTTTTCGTTATTATACCGCCCAGATGAGAGTGTCAAATAAGATAGCTTGAAGAGTAAAACGCGAAAATTTAAGCGTATCAATTCTAAATTAATTATGGTGGACATCATGACATGGTGGATGAATTTTTTTAACAATATTTTTGGTAAATTGAGACGTAAAAGATAAATTTTATCCATTCACTTTTTCATGACAATATGCGGCGCCAAAAATTTTAATGGCGGCGGGTAGGCGAGCTTCAGCCCCACCGGAATAACATTTTCATACTTGTTTATTCAATACTTTTATTCTTTTAATTATTTTTTCACTTCCACTTTTTCCTTTTGGGTTTTTCTTTAAATGTTTTGTAATAGTTATTATTCATTTATTGATTCATTCACTTTTTATTCACTTAATTACTTTCCGCCACTGAGTGATCACTAACGGACTATAAACTAAAACAATTGCAAATTATTTATAATACACATTGACGTCAGTTTTAATAATTTCATAAGAAAATCTCAAGCCAATAATCTGGGCAAAATCCATCTGGTATCGTAGCAAAACTCAAAAGAATTAGATTTATAAGGTTTTTAAATCCATCTCGTTTAATTCTAAAAAAAAAATCGAGTTATGTTATAAAAAATGGGTCAGAACTGCGTCGCCTGATTTGGAACAAAATTTGAAAAATTTGGCTGTTAGGTACGTAATCTAATGCCTTCAATCACGTAGGCGAACGAAACAAAGAATCGAGTAAGTGGTAATACCGTTGAACATTTTACATATTATCCACAACAGACTAATTAGTTCAGCATTATGGGAACAAAACGTCTTGAGACCCTACCAGCAATAATGACATCTGTATGCTTTAATAAAACCGCCGAATAAATGCCACTGTTTATTGGTTTCAACAGAAACATTACCTCAACAAGTCACGTTTCTTTTTAGGATAAGTAAACCAATGAATTTCACTTTGTTTCCATACGGTGGAAAATGTAAGGCAGGAGAACCATTATGCTTAATATTCACATATTGATTAGCGTTGCTCAATTACTTATCAATATTATTTAACTATATATATCAAAGTAATATTCATGTTAAATTTTATTGCAAGCATTTACAAAGGAGGAAAATTTTGTTCAAAAATATATATATTTTGATTTGCTTAATGAGAAATGATACTTTAGAGGTGTTGCGAATGGGTAAATAAAAAAAAACAAGAGTCATCGAGCAATAATGTATGCTATCGCATAAATAAATGAAAGTCAGCCGAAAGGAGAAAACGGAAGTTAACTTTTTCACGCATCATCAGTACTCTGCCTATTCTCTCCGATAAAGGTGAAAGCTGTAAAAGGTCACAAATTTACACCAACCATAGCAGCAGTAAGTGCAAATAAACTGCCAATGGGCAAAATTATATAACGAAGTCGAATTTGTTTGTTTTTTTCTAAAACTTCTGCTGCTACGTAACGTATTAAAAATTTGTGCATGATTGAATAAAGGTTTTTATTGTTAATTTCTTTTGTTTTGTGCTCTGGATTTCTGTTCTGTAATGCTAATATGAAGGACACATGCGACTGTAATTACCTATTTAATATTTATTTGTGTAATAAGAACAACTGTGAACTAAGTTTCAAACATTAACAAAAATTTCAGAGTAGAATTTAGCTTAGATAGGTCATACTCACCTTTCCTCTTTTTCTCGTGCACTAAGAAAAAGTTTTAATGTTAAGTCATTAGTGTAATACTGGTCGCCAGTTGGTACGTATGTACACAAGACCCATAAGACCTTGAGATAAGTCCATCTCTTATCACCTTCATTTGATTTAAGCGTTGTGATGTATTTATATAGACCTGTAGCTGTACTTTATGTCGCCTGGCTAGCCCAGCTATATTTACAATAATAAATTATAACTATTTCTTCAACCTATCAGGTTTAGTCTTGATCAGCTTTGTTCTCCTATCCCTTGGTCTGTGTCTATGTACTTGTCGGTTCATTAAGTCACCGTCCGTGGTTACATCCCCACACACACACATATTCACTCACCTCATCCTTGCGAAACTTATTCTTCTACTTCACAAATGTCATAATAGACATCAATTTCTTTTTCTTATTATTATGCCATTTTTTTTTTTTTTTTTTTATTTCTTAAGCCTAGTATAAAATAATATACTTTTTTTCTTATTTATTTATTTATTTTTTTAATTTTCGTTTAATTTTAATTAATTCTTCCTTTCGATGCATTTCTTATTTGGTGTGATGCTCTTCTTTATGACGTTTTCCTTGCTAAATTGCCGCTTGTATTCCCTTCGAGGTGCAGCAAAAAACATGCATTTCAGACTGTTGGCTTCTTTTTTCGTTTATTTCTTTTTTGCAAAACTAGCTTTAAAAACCATTTCTTGATGTTTATATCTTTCTATCGATAATCGCTTCTTATTACTTTTGTGCATAAACAGAGCATAAAATTACAGTAAATTACCAAGAATTTATAGCACATTTAAAAGCCTCTGTAAGTTATTGCAAGTTTATATAAGTTTGTATATAAGTAAATAAAATCTCCGTTTTACAAATTGCACGGGCGGTCGTTAAAAGAAAATTTCGTAGTTATGACTTTGGATTACTTTCAGAGCCCTTTACCGAAACACTCCTTATCTTGTCTCCGACCTTCTTTGGTAATTCAAAACTTTTGTATTTTTTAAATGGAAAAAAAATTAATCAATTTCTCCGTTCAAACACACTTGACATAATTGTGATTCGGTACGAGACTGCAGAGAAAAAGCCGACCGACAGAAACCCCTATATGTATATACGCGGGCGTTACACCGTGCCTGTCCGCCTGTATATTTTGTTGTCTTATGACCAACCTGCACACCACAACATTTGGGATATTTTGATGAAATCCGATATACTGACGTGTTTTGGCACGAAGACATACGGTGAGTTCGACTTTCAGACCACAGGCTATATGAACGCTTTCTCTAAAAAGTCTGTTTAATAGTACGCCGTGACACACTATAGCGTGTTTACTTGTTTTTAGTTTAGCGTATTTACTTGTGTAATTATGGCTGAAATATTCAACAAAAATATATAACAAATGTATATTAAAATTTCATAGTTTATTATATCTCATCAAAAGTTGAATAACTACTTTCCTCGTACTCTTTTAAATAAGATATCGCATCTTTCGCCGTCTACAGCTAAAGTTCTAAGTAGGCTACCTCCTATCACCTAAGTTTTAGATATTAATTAACGTTGCCCAATTATTAGATAGCGGGAACTATTCACGTAGCACAGGTAGGATCGATTGAAGGATTTGCAAGAACTTTGCAGAGAATCTCTCTAGAACTACTGAAAGGCCAGAGAATCTCTTTGGGAACTACTGAATGGCCAATATGCAAAAAACGGCTGAGTAAAGCCTGCCGCTGATAACTCAGAACACTGGGTAAAACACCTGAGTGATAAGGCTCTAAATTGCATGAACACAAAAAAACCACACACTAAAAGAGTTACACAGAACTCAGCGCGCCGCATTTACAGGACTGACTGGGGCTATACTGTCTTGGTCCTTGTATGCATTGAAAGTGCTTTTTGGCATACCACCTCTTATTATAACTATAAAGAGAGAGAGATATTTGTTTGAGTGAGATATCTTAGGGACTCAATGGAAGTGCCGGTCAATGTATAGTTTTCGAAACTGAGTAGTACATAAATAGTACACTAAAGCCTTAAAATTGAAGATTTGCGAAACTGGGAACGATATATTCAGCCCAAGATTTCAAAGAGCCACACCTACGGGATATACTCTTTCCATATTTCCAACAGCAGATTATCCTATCTTTAAACATGTTCTTGAATGCTGAAGCATCCCACCCGCATTAACTCCGACAGTCAAGTTATGGCAAAGCTGAGAAAACAAAGCGAAATGGTATAGTTTCCTGGACAATTTAGCATAAAAGTCAAAAAAAGGGTAAACTTTTTAACTAAGAGGGGACCAGAAAGACCGTGAGAATTATAATTTTTCCTATTTGCGAAAATTATTTTCAATTCTGTTGCCAGGACATGCCTCGAAGGCTATTCTAGTCGTCCTTGTCTTTAATATTTATATTTCTCATTTGAATAAAAATTCTAATATCGGTTGAGGTTATAATTTAATTTCCTCTTATTAATCAACTTATGACTTTAACTAAAGTACATAATTCGAATAATAAAGAAAATGGTGCAATTGCCCATAAAGAACCTAGAGACTAAATAACTTAAAATTTCAATGCCTTAACTTAAATAACCTATCGTCAGTGGTTGTCAACTTTATTTAGTGTTGCCTAGTCGGTGGATAGATTCAGGAGGAAGAGGATGTGCAATCTTCTTCTCCGCTATGACTCTTTTCGAAATTGAATTGGCGTTGCCAATCGCTTAGTTGATCATATTCGAAGTAAGCCAGTCATTATTTCGGATGTGATGTACCATTCCATTCTACTCTCACTTATAGCGTACAGCATCCCTATCGTACTAAAAGCAGAATAACAAAGTACTTGCTACAAGAGAAAAAGGATTGGACAGTAAAACTTACCAGCCCTGCGATGGGAGCGAGGGTCTTATCTCAAGAAAAACTTCTTTGTTACAACAACGGCTATGATATATACGCTACTGACGTTTCGGTCGGACTTAATGCAGTATCTAGCTTCGCGGTAGGGAGCGTCTATCTAAAACAGTGCATAAAGTCGGAGTAATGGAGGAACTTTCTTCGACTTTTATTGAATTGGTTGCCATCAGACATGCTGTAAATGCAGCTATAATGAATCGTCATAAAACTTTCCTCGTTTTTTCTGATAGTAACTCAGCTCTGCTTCTAATAAATAAAAGAGATGCAGATAATCAATATATGTTCAATATACACAGAATATTATACAAATCTCAAGTGGAGATCACCTTGTTTGGATACCTGGTCACAGCGGTTTTTTTTTAAATTAAAAGGCCGACTTTCATACGAAAAATGTTGAAGTTGATGATACAATTTCGTCCATCAAATATACTCCCAAGGAAGCAATACGGGGAATTCGCATTCCACATCTTTCAACAACTAAATTGTGAATTTAAAGATATTGCGCATGCCAAATCCAATCGCCCTTTTTATAATATAAATACCACATTTAACTTCAAACCTTTATCAGAGACCTCCTTTAATTCCTGAGAGAAACTTGCTTTATTAACAAATTTTTGTTTTTAATTCACGATAATTGTTTTTTTTTTAAGTTCAACTCTCTTAACCATTCTTTTTCAACCAAAGTTTACAACACTACTTTTACATCTGCACAGTCTACTGACGTCTTCAGTGATTTTGATGCATGCTTTACTCTATGAACATATCTTTTATTGATTGAGTCCAGTCAATCTTACAAAAAAAAAATCGAAAAACCATGAGGTTGTGAAATAATTAAATTGTAGGCGGGCTTTTATTTTAACTTGTACTATATTTCCCTTGTTGAAGATATAAAAAAAATTAAACTTTCCGCAAATGTTGAGCACAAATATCGAGGAACGTGGCAAAACATATATTGTCACAGAAAATTTTCGCGTTATTTTAGTCTTTTTTTTATAGAAAATGCAAGAAATATTAAGAGTTTAAGCAACAAATTCGTTTAGATTAAATTACGACACGTCTCGTGAAGGGCCTCATCGATATCCTCTTGTAATATTGTCTAGCAAATGTTAACGTTATTAAAAAACTCGAAATGATTTTCTGAAACTGCAAAACACTTTGTAAAGTTTATTCTTCTTGCAATAGGCCTCCTTTCACTCGTTTTGACAATCGTTCATTCAACATAAGCTTTTCTAAAAAAAGAAAATGCTTCACTTAAGTCACGTATCATTTCCTAGGTTAACACCACTGGTAGTGGTGATGGTTTTGATGACATAGACTTATCAGCATTAATTTCGACTACCACATCGGTGAATAATTTCTCCCACTCCCAAAGCTGGCTCGTCCTAATTCTCTGGTGCTTACAAACACTTTGTTAGTATTGATAAATCTGCACCTTCCACATTGCGGTACGATTTTTGCATTAATATCCGAGTTTAATTCTTTAAAAGTAACGGCCCAGTCAAGTGAAACTATAAATTAAAAAACGAGCAATAACTAAAACATTTTTGATGCAAATTGAAAGAAAACCCTACGAAGGTGTTTCGAGGATTTCATTGAGTAATATGTTATCCTTAAAATCAGCCAAGTCTGGTATGATTGGTATATCATAAGTTGGCAATACATTTGAAGAAGATTTAAAAACAAAACGATCACTAGACAAAAAGATTAATAATTATAGTAAGACTTTTGTATTCGCTCTAAGATATCCCAACAGCTCAAATCAAGACTTCGTACTGATTATATATCAAACATTTCGTACATATACAGATTTCGACTGCAACGAATTTTTGCGCATATCGCATCTACTGTAAAACTTGACTGTGCTCATAAATTAATCACATACAATCAAGTCTGCTTTTGCATATTTACAATTTCTCGGAGTCTAAACTATGCAATTATTTTTCTTTCTGTCCTAGCTAAGTCGATTCAGATTGAATGAAAGGTTTCCTAAGGAAAAATATTTGCGTTAAACCTGCTGTCTTTGTACAGACGATTTCTATTTTTTAATGTTCGATTTTTTACACCCGAAATTTTTAATCCAGTTCCAGAGTATTAGATCTATTTTTATACCAAACAGGATTTAAGGTACAAGAGTTTATTAAGTTTGTACGGATGTGCGCAACACTCAGAAGAACTTGAGATAGGTCCACTTTTATTATTCTGATCGATCACTTTCTGATTTGATTTAAGCGCGTCTGCCCATCTTGTTTTCTTCGGATCCCTCTCTTTCGTTAATATAGTCTTTTTATCATTAACCACTAAACAACCCCTGCCACTTTCAATCTCTACATTTAAACGTCCATGTATCGAATCGTATTTCAACAAATAACCCATTTGATCCGGGGATAACGCTGGCTCATCCGTCCACGTTAACAAATGGTTTCGTCAACAAATCATAAAATCAACCTAGTACTGAACAGGCAGCGAAGAGCAATACGTCAAATAACAGACTGCCGAAGTTTGTAACGAACTCAATACTCTAGTGACTCAGTGACTATCAGCGCTTGTAGTATTGGACGCCATGTATTATTACAGTATGAGCTGTATAAAACCTTCGGTGCTGCAAAAACATATAAGGGTTCATACGAACGAACGTCCGTTCCCTTGTGGTATATGTGACATTGCTTTTAAAGCCAAGAGTAATTTATATAAGCATTGCAGATAGGAGCACAACTTTGGAAAAATCTGCGACCACTGAAAGCTAAGATTATCATTCATAATAATGGCTTTGCGTATTAGATCTCAGTCTCGTGCAGCTCTTCAACGCGACATTGAGATGCCGCCAGACACTGATGATGGCCTTTCCAATCAGGACGCCGATCCTGAGTTAAGTAATAGTAGTTCAGAAATGGTAAGTTGTCAAACTTGGTGAAGTATTGAATAACCATTCACATCTCTCACACACATTATGATTGCAGTTAAGTCATACCGATTCACCAAATTGCGCTTTTGATACAACGCACAGTGCATCTTTATATCTGACGTCTAAGCAAAAGCTGCCGCTACTATTTCTTTTAACATATTGGCCTCAACATATCGTGGCCGCAGTCTTTTTGTTATTGATATATATTTCTTGAAAGTGGCTGTTCGCATGTGAACGCTGGTCACCGGACTGGGTAAGTCTCACAAGCTGCCGGTGCAAGGGCGATAACCCCATCTATATTCTCCCCAACTCTAAACTCTCCTACCGTGAACCCCCCTCCTGTTCTAAGTCATGACATTTGCTTGAAGGCAGTTCCTCCCAGAAAAGCAATATTTGTGTCAAGACTGGCACCTGAAACATTGAAGGTGAAAAATGCCTAATAAACATCTATTTATAACCTGCTCCTATATTCCCCCAAATTCTGATATCTCCATTTATAACAAACATGCTGTCCTCATTTGTGAAGTGGCCAAGCGGTCTAGACCCACCGATTTGGTAGTTGCGTTGGGAGACTTCAATTTGCCTCAAGTCATTTAGTGTAACAATGATAATTCTAGCTGTTTGATTCCTACTTCAACGTCTGGTGTGTTCTTTAATGAATTGTTTGATCTTAATTTGGTTTAATATAATCGTACCCCTAATTGTAATGGTAGACTGCTTGATCTCTGCTTTGCCAATTTTCCCGAGATTAACGTAAATCGTTGTCCACCTTTTAGTTTACCTGAGGATCCTTATCATCCATCAATGTGCATTTCCTTTCATCATATGAATGATGGTTCGTTGAACTGTTTTAATGTGCCAAATCAAACTTTTTTAAATAAATATTATGATTTTCATAATATCAATATTGTATTGCTAAAACATCGTCTTTCACTTATGACGCTTGATTTCTCAACCGGAAGTATTGAAAGCTTAATGTCATCGTTCTACAATACATTAAACCCGTCGTTTGTGTCTTTTAATGGCTCCGAGTCCTCGGATGATTTTGAATCCTCAAATCTATTTGCGGAATACTTCCGACAGAACTTTTCAACTGCCAATTTTGATTTATCGGAAAATTATCCATATTCGATTTCTAATGCGGTTTCAATTCCTAACTTTGTTATATCGGAAGATGACGTTTTTGAAGGATTGAACTCTCTGAAATATAATTGTTCGCCTGGACCCGATGGCATCCCCTCATGTGTACTTATATCTTGTGCTGGCGAGCTTTGTGATGTTATCTCAAAGATTTTTAATAAGTCTTTGAATTTAGGTGTTTTCCCTTTGTGTTGGAAGACTTCTTTCCTTATTCCTATTCACAAAAGTGGTAGTAGGCAACTTGTAGAGAACTACAGAGGCATCGCCAAGTTGAGTGTCTTACCTAAACTGTTCGAGCGAATTGTGGCTCAGCATATAGCCTTTTCCATGAAATTGTATATTTCTCCTTTCCAGCATGGTTTTCGAAAGGGAAGATCTACGGTGACCAATCTGTTGGAGTTTACTTCTCATGTTTTCAAGGCTTTTTCTAGTGGTTCTCGCACTGATGTCATTTACACTGACTTTAGCAAGGCGTTTGATATGGTTAATCATAGACTTCTTAGATTTAAAATCCAGACCTCTGGCTTTCCTCTCTTCTTAGTTGAATGGTTAAGCTCTTATCTGTATGGTAGATCATTCAGGGTTTTGTTTAACCTCATTACCTCGGATGAATTTCCCGTAACGTCTGGCGTACCTCAAGGTAGCCACTTGGGACCTATTTTATTTAATCTTTACATCAATGATTTGCCTTCCGTGATTAAATTCAGTAAGATTTTAATGTATGCTGATGATGTGAAACTGTTTACTTCTTTTTCCGTAGAATCGCAATCACATCATCTTCAAAGTGATTTGAACAATTTGGTTGCATGGTGCTCCCTCAATCTTCTGAAGCTAAATCTAAATAAATGTAAGAAGCTTTCTTTCTTAAGAAGGAAGTCGTTTAGTACCCAATACTTCATTGGTTCGCACAGGTTGGAAGACGTCGATTCGTTCATTGATTTAGGCGTTCTATTCGATTATAGGTTACGTTTCAATTTGCATATTGAGTCCTCGTTAAGCAAAGCTAGGTCCGCTCTTGGTTTTATAAAGAGGTGTACCAAAGAGCTTGATGATTCTTATATTACTAAAAGGCTTTACACGTGTTTGGTTAGACCTATTCTTGAGTATGCCTCTGTTGTGTGGTCTCCTTCATATAGATGCTACGTTGGTTCAATTGAATCTATACAAAAGCAATTCTTGCTGTTTGCACTTAGGAATTTGGGTTGGGACCCGATTTCCCCTCTTCCACCCTATGAAAATAGGTTGCTTCTGTTATCCTTACCGTCACTCGAGAAACGTAGATTTGTTCTTGGGGTTTCCTTCCTAATCAAATTAATAAATGGTGCAATTGATTCGCCCGCATTACTTCGTGAGATTTGCTTTAATGTCCCTAACCGCTTCTCTAGGTACTTTATGTTGATAAAGCTTAGTCAATGCAAATATAACTTTGAACTGTTTAACCCGCTCAGAGTTGTTTGCAAGAACCTAAATGATGTCTATCATCTATTCTCATTAACGGACTCTTTAAAGTCTATTAAAGCAATATTGCTCAACAAGCGCGATTTACCTATGTCGTACTTAAACTGATTTAACCTTAGATTTTGTCATTATGAGTCGAAAATTAATTTGTTGTTAACAATTATCGGTTGCCAAGCTTATGCATGTTTGCGATGGCTTAGGGGTTCACTTGCAATTTGGTCCTGTATCAGTTGTGGGCGTGGCTCTATGCTAATTGTGTACATGCTTTTTTTTTTTTTTCTTTCTTTTTTTTTCCTCCTTATTTGTTTTATTGTACTTATACTAAGTTTTATTATTAAATAATTTTAAGATTTACTTAAGAGTCAATTGAACTCGACTGCCATTTTGTTTTAGTTGAGTTTCTTGTATAAGTGGAATAAATAAATAAATAAATAAATAAATTAAATCTAGCTATTGCTGCATCTGTTCCGATCAAACAGTGCCGACCTCGAAGCAGGTGTCCCTCTTGGTTTAACAAAACAATTAAATATTGCAAGAATAAAAAAAGCTTACTATTCAAAAAATATTCGAAAAGTGGCTCTGCGGTCGACTCTTTCGCTTACTCAGTGGCGAGGCATAAATTTAACTCCCTCAACCACCATTATTACTGCAGATACCTTCAGTTCATTAAATCCTCTCTGTTTGCTAAACCTAAATACTTTTTTAAATTTGTTAACTCTAAAAGAAAAATTTCCACATACCTCTCTCATGTTTCCTCTAATAGCTCTGGTTCCTCGGATGATTTTGAAATCTTAAATCTATTTGCTGAATACTAAGAAACTTTTTGACTGCTAATTTCGATTTATCAGCAATCTACCCATATCCTACAACTAATTTGGTTTCAATTCCCAGTTCGGTTATTTCTGAAGATGACGTTTTTAAAGGGTTGAGCTCTCTAAAATATAGTTGTGCGTCTGGACCTGATGGAATTCCATCATGTGTACTTAAATCTTGCGCTGTCGAGTTAAGTGGCGTTATCTCAGAATTTTTTAACCATTCCTTGGATTTAGGTGTTCTCCCTTTTTGTTAGCAGGGTACTGCCCTTATTCCTATTAACAAAAGTGGAAGTATACAACTAGTTGAAAACTACAAGGGCATAGCCAATTTGAGTGTCTAAGGTGTTCGAGCGAATTGTGACTCAGCATTTGGCCGTTGCCATTAATTCGTATATTTCTCCATACCAGCATGACTTTCGGAAAGCACCAATTTGTTAGAGTCTATTTGTCATGTTTACAAAGCTTTTTCTAGCGGCTCTCGCACTGATTTTATATACACTGATTTAAGCAAAGCATTTGATATGGTTAACCATAACTTACTTATCTTTAAACTCCAAGCCTCTGGCTTGCCTTTCTATTTAGTGAAATGGACAAGCTCTTATCTGTACAATAGATCCTTCAGTGTTTTGTTCAACTTTATCACATCGGATGAATTCCCCGTTATATCTGACGTACCTCAAGGTAGCCCCTTAGGTCCCATTTTATTTAGTTTATACATTAACGATCTCCCATCGGTGGTCAATTCCAGCCAGATCTTAATGTATGCTGATGATGTGAAACTGTTTTCTTCATTCTCTGTTGAATCGCAATCACATCAGCTTCAAGGTGATTTGATTAATTTTGTTGCATGGTGCTCTGTGAACCTTCTGAAACTAAATCTGAGTAAGCTAGGTCCGCGCTTGGTTTTATAAAAAGGTGGTCCAAAGAGCTTGATGATCCCTACATTACGAAAACGCTGTTCATGTGCTTAATTAGACCCATACTCGAGTATGCCTCTGTTGTATGGTCTCCTTCATATAGGTGCTATGTAGACACAATTGAATCTGTTCAAAAGCAATTCTTGCTGTTTGTCCTTAGAAATTTGGGTTGGGATCCGATTGCCTCTCTTCCTCCCTACGAAAATAGGTTGCTTCTGCTGTCTTTACCGTCTCTTGAGAGACGTAGTTTGTTCTTGGCGTTTCCTTTGTAATCAAAGTAATAAACGTTTTTGACTCGCCTTCATTACTTGGTGAAATAAGCTTTAGTGTCCCTAACCGCTTCTCTAGGCACTTTATCTTGGTGAAGCTTAGTCAGTGTAAATATAATTATTAGTTGTTTAATCCGCTCCGTGTCGTTTGCAGAGACCTAAATGACGTCTATCACTTATTCTCGTTATCGGACTCTTTAAATTCCATTAAAGCAACATTACTTAATACGCGTGATTCACCTATGTCGTACTTAAACTAGGTTTTATCCTTAAAAATTCGTTACGATTCGAAAATGAATTATTGTTAATTATTATCGGTTGCCAGACTTGTGCATGTTTGCGATGACTTAGGGGTTCATTTGCAATTTGATCCTGTACCGATTGTAAGTGTCGCTCTATGCTGATTGTGTACATGCTTTTTTTCTTTTTCTGTTTTTTTCCTTCTTATTTGTTGTTATTGTACTTATACTAAGTTTTATTATTAATTAATATAAGTTTTGCATTAAGAGCCAGTTGAGCTCGACTGTTATTTGTTTAGTTGAGTTTCATGTATAAGTAGAATTAAAATAAATAAATAAATAAATAATCATTAGTTTTTTAAGTCACAAGTCTTATTCACTTAGTTCATTTTAACACCATATCCAAAAAACAAAAAATATGCACATCCCAAATTAATTGCAACAGGGATGTATCCAGTTTGTGCAAATGTAAGCAAAACCCGGAAGGATTTCATACTTTTGTTATAGCGCTTGATTCAGAAACATTTTCTGCTTCTATGGATGTGTTCAATATATAAAGATTTTTCATTGTGGAATTTTTATTTTCAATAGTGTGCAACATCGGCCTAAAGTACGTCGGTTTATCAAAGTTCGTTATACTTTGCGACCGGTGAATTCAACATAATAAGACATAAACAGACACCAGACGACGGGCATTAAATATACTCCCATAAATGTTGTATATAACAGGGCATAAAATTTGAAAATTTTTAATATCTCGCCACGAAATTTGGTAATATATACTATATTGATTTCTGAATAAAAGTGGAAAAAATTTGATTCGCTTGCTTTCTCTGAAGTAGACGTAAAGTTTTTCAAGGATATAGATGTTGACATTGATGATGGTAAGTACGAGCTAATTAATTTAATGTGTAATATATGTAATGTAACGTTATTTTTGAAGACTCATCAAATTCTGAAATGGAAAATGCTGGAGAAAAGAACGATTCCATCAATTAGTTCAAGTAAATATTTCGAACTCGTACACCACCCATTGATTTGATGTTCGACATCAGCAAAGCCTATGATTGTGGCAACTTAATTAAGCCTAGTAGAATTCCCTTAAACTTTTCAATTCCCCTTCAAATACGTTTGTGAATACTAACTTTTTTATCCAAACATGTATTGGTAATGGAGTAGACGGTGGTATTTCACAAGGCAGTTGCTTGAGCCCCATAGTCTTCAATCTAGAATCAGATAATTTGCGTGACCTCCAATATGGCAAAACTCATATTTTTCAATATGCAAACTCACTTATCAAAACTCACATTTTCAAACATTGTATCTGCGAATTCAACGTTTTCAATGGCCGTGAATAATCTCTCGATAAAAGCTAATCTATTTTTTGATCCTAGTAAAGCAAATACAATTTATTTTGTTAAATGTTCTAAACGTGAATTAAATCAAAAGAACTAAAGTTAATCAGGTGAAATCTCTTCGATTTCTTGGCAGAATTGTAAATAATAGTGTAACTGTTTGTGGGGATTATGAGAAAGTCTTCAAAGACCGTCGATTTGGATGTAATATTATCAAACTCATGACTAACAATCAGTTAGGCTTGCCTCCCAAAAATGCTTTCACTGCATACAAATCTTTAGTCAGATATAAATTTGATGCGGTGCGGATAACATTTAGTCTATAAGGTTTAGTATATAGTTCTAGTTATTGTTAACTTGAAATTTAAATTCGTCATGTTAAAAATGTACTTGTTTCTGGTAATTCTGAGACACTTGCACACTTGTTTCTGGTAATTTTCAGACACTTGTACACTTGTTTCTGGTAATTTTCAGAGATATATATGCCACTGACGGTTCCGTCGGATATAATGTATCTGGCTTCTTGGTCGTGAAACATCTATCTAAAACAGTACATCGAGTCAGTGGCGAAGGAACTTTCCTCAACTTTTATTGAGTTGCTCGCCATTCGACATGCTATTAAGGTTTCTATCTCCGATGGTATCAGAAGGTTTGTTATTTTTTCTGACAGCAGGTCATCTCTACTTCTAATAAATAAAAGAGATGCAGAGAATCAATATTATCAAACTCACGACTAATAAGAAGTCACAAAAAAGCCCTGACAGTGAACAAAGCCTTAGTGAGCGTATATGTTTGTTTACTTTTTTCAATAATGCCTTTAGAGAAAATGGCGTATATGTTCTCAGTATTTTGAACATTTTGTTAAAGTTTCCTGACTAGTTTTATTCAACTTTTAGAGACCTGGCGTTCGATTTTCGTATATTTTTGAACATTTTGTGTTAATTCTTCGTATATATTCGTACAAGTGGTTTTAAATAATACATAATCTTATATATGTAAATGTATAAAAAAAGAGCATTTATCTCCCCTTGAACGTCTCCTGACTAACTTTATTCAATTTTTAGAGACCTGGCGTTCGATTTTCGCATAATTTTGAACATCTTGTGATGTCTTCCACTGTGCGGTCTCTAGGACCTCTGAAAATAGATAGAAATAAAACTAAAGATAGAGGGAAAGCAGTTTAAATTTATAATATGTAGAATTAAGTGTATTACCATTCATTCATTTATGTCGTAGCTGTGTAAGAGATGTTCATAAAAATCTTGAAAAACATGTAAACAAATTGTTTTGCTGATCCTGCCATTTGCAAACGTATAACACTAAATATCCACGGTTTTGTAAATCTCGCGCTTCGCACAGATTATTGGGAGCAGGGTTTTGAAATCCGTAATTAAGATTTGTTGGATTTCTTCAATGTCACCATTACAATGGGACAAAGGTGTTTGTACTTTAGTAAGCGTCGTTATTTGAGTTCTACTTGATGTTTTAACTAAGTAATTTTTATCCTCTTGAGCGGAAAAGAATCCATCGTCTGACCTATGTATATCTAAAATTTCGGAAGAAATCAAGAAATGACGGCCAGCGTACTACAAGAAAAAAAAAAAATTTATATATTAAGTTTAAATTAAATTAAATAGATAGGATTAAATTAATAGAAAATAAATGAAACTATATAAAAATGTATGTACAAAAACTTAGACACATTCCGCAGGACATTTAATCGACGTCTATCACCAGCTCGGCCACCTCTACCATCACCACCACAACTACCTCCAGCAAAAAAAAAACGTCTCTTCTCCGCAAACGGTACAATCTAAACGCATACCTAACCATACAGGTTAAACATACTATTCCACATTCACTCCTCATGACGCATGTTAACTATTATACTGAGGTCTCTTCAGAGTGCCCAAGGTATAAATTCGATAGATTCAAAAGTACTGTTAGCCGTATAATACGGTTTGCTGGAACGACAATTTTCAAGATCGAATAGAAATCCTTTTATATTAATACCATGTATTTCCAACTCATCAGTTGAAAGATCTTTTACTTTAGGCAATAGATTCTCCCGTGGCATGCCATATAACTCCATTGCACGTTTTGCTTGGCAATTATTTTGAGTCATGGTTTTGTTTCAATGGCTCACAAACGCTTGACTGGAAAATATTAAAAAAGGTAATCTCCATTTGTTTCCAGTTGAGAATAATTGAAGGAGTGAGCCTGTATTGATGATAAGTGTTTTGGTTGTAGTAGTTCTGCAGAAAAGAGGTACGAAAGAAATATACGAAAAACATATGAATTCAAAAGAGGTATGAGAGATATATACGAAAAACATATGAATTCAAAAGGAGATAGGAAAGAAACATATGAAGAACATATGAATCCAAAAGGAAGTAAGAAAGAAACATACGAAAAACATATGAACATATGTTAGGTTATGCTCTAGTAGGTAGTGTTCATTCAAACAAAGACGTCCCCGACTTTCGTGGGTGCATAATTGACACTTGTATACAATAAATCATTGATTCATATTAAACAATGCTCTTTAATTTTTTAAGCGAGCTTAGCTGAATCAACTAAGTAAACAATAAGGCGAAACGATCTTGTTATTGCATACATAGATGTCATCTATCTGCCTATCTGTTTTGGCTGTTTCGTGGGCATGTATTGGATGATTTTCAAAGGGATGGTGTTTAAATTGCCACTTGCTAGAAGTTTTAAAGAAGCATTAATCGCAAGATAAACTTAGCTACGTAGACTGATTGATTCCTCTATTGAAATTCAAATATATACACTAAGAAGACCAGAAGGTTCGTGTTAATTACTTGTAATGCGTTTTTAAAGCAGGTCAATTTGTTTTTTGCTCTATCTTTTTTCGTTAAAGAAGAGTTCACCTTGTGTTCTCGATTTTTGATTTCTTCCACTTCAATTTAGTATGCCATTACTTCTTTCGCTTACTTAATAATTACGGCAGTAAATTTATCGTTAATCTGCCATCTTTTAAGTTGTTTATAAATAATACAGCTCAAAACAGCTGTTTGTTGAAAAAACGTGCACTTGTATAAATTCATATACCATACGATTTAACTGTCGAAGCGATAACAACTAGGTAGGTTTGTAGTCTTTAGTGCTTTGTACAAATAAATCAAACTATCATCACTAAACAGTACAATTATTTACAAATCAATGAGTGGGATAGTGAATTTGAATAAAAAACAGATGCAATTGTCTATAAATCAATGGGTGGTACAGCGAATTCGAATGAAAAACAGATGCAATTGCTTACAAATCAATAAATAGATTTATTAGATCTATTTTTTGGATGGTAAAAAATTGATCCCTATCGGATTTATTTTTTTAATTAATTAAAGGCGATGCCATAATATATTGCTAGTAATTTTCTTTTCTCAATTGTGCACTTCCTACAACCTTCCATCCTTCCTTCCTTTTTTGGTGAGGTCCTAGATCGAGTTTGCATATATTACATATTACAATTTTCTAAAATATGAGAAACGTACACAACCATTTGAAAATAGAATGTTAAAACATTGTAATGGACTTTACCGCTCAATATATCCTCTATGTTATTTCTGTTGAATGACCCGTCCCCGAAACGGTTTTTTTTATGCTGCTATGGAGTTAATTAAGATGAAGATAAAGAATTTTTCCTCTTTCCAGAAGATTATATCTTTCAGTGATACTATCTCTGAAAGCTACTCCTTTTATTACCAAAAACCCCGTAATATTTTTGACAAAATAGATTCCCTCTCTGGAAGTCTGTTACCAATAAATGTGGAATCTTCATGGACATCCTTGAATCGATCTCTACTACAAAGCGAAATGTCAATCTTTCTTCTGGTGGATGATAGGTTCAGAACTTCTCTGCAGAATAACACTAAGAAAAAAGATATATTTCTCTTAATTCGAAAATTCACGTTTGCAATAAACGTGCCTCACCTACTTGTGAAGTGATGAATAGTATGAAGTCACCGAATGTCATTATTGTGCTTAGCGACTTAAATTTGCCAAACGTTTCTTGGCGACCTAACGTTGATATTGCGTGGCTGAGAGCTAATGGAATTCCCGGTAGATTTAAAGAATTTCTCTCGTAAGCTGAGCCTTTTACAGGCAACTGATATTCCTAATGTAAAAAATCCGACTTTGCACCTCATGTTCTCTAACAAGCTAGATGTCTCGGTTTGTTCCTGGTCGCCTTTCGTCTTACCTGGGAGAACTCATTATCTCATTATCACTTAACGCATCAATACAATTCAGTACGGCCGTCGAGCCTACTCTGCCTAGCCCATCCCATTCTATCCTTAGTCAGCCAATGCATACGCTTAGTAACTTCACCCTATTTAAAAGATTAGAAGCGGATGTTGATCTGGATCAATTCCTCATGGACATAAAGGTTTTGGTTCCCTCATTTTATAAAACTCTGAAAGGTGCCATTTTCTGATAAAAAGTACTAAGAGTAGATTGTTGAAAAGATACAAAAAGTAGCTCTGTAGAAGCTGTTGCTATGTGATCACCTTCGAATCTTTGCAGAAACAATTTCTGCTTTTTGTTCTAAGAATTTAGGTTGGGTCGTGTCTCTTTACCTCTTCATGGAAGTAAGTTGCTGGTTATGTCTTTGCTGTCACTCGAGAAACGTAGGTTGATATTGGTCGTTACTTCTGTGGTAAAGTACATTAATGGCGTCATCGACTTAATGTTATAATTTAAATGGTGTTTATAACCGAGACGTTGAATCTCAACTAAAATTTAAATTTTATTAATAAGTTGCTCTCCACCAATGTACTGATTTATGTTCACAAAATGTAGTTTACTCGTAGAGTTGTAGATGAACTCGATGAGTAATGATGTTTATTTCCTGTAAGTCCAAATAAATTACGGTAGTAATTTCCTGTAAGTCCAAATAAATTTAGTCCAATAAAATTAGTTTTAAACCTTTGTTACTTTAAATGTAACTACGTTAACCACGGATTGTACGGATTGCGTAATTTAGCTGTTTGTTCACTGTAGCTGATTTCAGTATTTATAAATAACTTTAAAGTTTCTTTAAAAGATTCCATTATTAACAGAATAAGGCAATTAGCAGACTTACAGCCGTATTCTGGCATTGCAATCTTTCAAGTGTCCTAAAGTGCTTGTGTTTGTCTGTCATCATTTCTGGCACTTCGTTGTAAATTTCACAATGAGGCAACAGTGACTCTGCAATATAAATTTTGTTTTTAACATACGAAAACAACGAAATGAAGTAAGAAACCGACGTGTACTTAAAAAAAAAAAAAAGAGTACATTGAAGGTTGGTTGATTGTTAATATATTTATTTAACATAGTAATTCTTATTTCTATTTTAATGTTTTACGCTGCAATTTAATGAAATTAAAACAAATACAAAAATAGTTTTCTTCATAGGGCCACCTTTGCTTATTTTCTCCACAATTACGTAGAAATATTACAATTGATTTTTCTTCCATTGTCTTCTTTATATTATTATAATAAAAACGCTGTTAAATGTTGAAGCGCAGATCATAAGTACGTTGTCTTTTATGCAAAACCAAAGGAGCAGAAAAGCTGACGAGCACAGTTTTATTTTATTTTTGCTCGGCAGACATATGATTAATTCCAGAAAAATGAAACGAACAATAAAACAAACGAATTCTCAAGCAACATTTGAATTTTTGGAAATACTGCAAGGTTTTTGATAATCAATAAACTAATGTGCAGCGCGATAGTTGATAAACCATAAACATGTACACATATTATATATGTATAAATGTATAAACATATATATATATATATACACATAAATAAATAAGTAAAAATATATATT
Organism: Glossina fuscipes; assembly: GCF_014805625.2. Taxonomy (NCBI): domain Eukaryota; kingdom Metazoa; phylum Arthropoda; class Insecta; order Diptera; family Glossinidae; genus Glossina; species Glossina fuscipes. Next base: position 1,064,932 of record NW_023998526.1, read on the forward strand.
ATATATATATATATATATATACATGTTCATTTGTACACATACATAAAATTACATACAACAATCGAAAAACTACTGTATTGAATACTTTAATATCTTACGTTGATTTAAAAAAAATTGCTACTTATCGAAATCTTTAACAAGTCAAGAACGACTTCTTATTTATTTTAAGCTCGTTTAAGAAAAGATCGAATTTTAATTGAAAAGCACATATTTTTAACAAGCCATGCAATTTTTCTCTTCTATCTACACCGTATTTAATGTTATGTTAAAGATGACCTTGCGGTATATATATGTGCAATTTTCATTGATTACATTGAAGTTTGTTCAAAAAAAAAACACTATTTTGTACTAAGTATAAACAAAAAAAAACGACAAAAGGGATTAGATAAAGAGGAATGTTCAACACGTTCACAGGTCCGAATAATTTAAGAGGATTAATAGAAACATTATTTAACAGCATAGATGTATACAAAGTGTGACACTCATACATCGCATGAAAGTAATAAAGTTACAATGTGCTGCGTTTAAAATTAATCTTTTCCTAATCGAGTCTCGAACATTCATACATAGCTTTATTGTTACTGTTGCACAACAGCGTTGGATTACGTGAAAAAGCGTGAAAATATAGTCTTCACCTGTATTGAAAATATATCGGAATTTCCCTCAAGCTAAATGATTGTAAAAAAACCTGACTTGTTACTACAAAAAACTATATGCATGGTAGTTTTCAGATCCACCAAATAATTGTTTTCGACGTACGTTACTAAATACACATATAATTTGTTTTCTGCTTTCAATTTTGTGTCAAAGCAGCACTTTAAATAATTAAAAACTTTTCAAACATTCATTTCGGATGCTGATGTTCGTATTCCTCAACATCGGCTATATTCATGATATCAAATTCAATGATCCCTTTACCCAAGTACTCGGCATAGGTGGCGGTACGCTCCGGTTTAGCTTCACGTTTATAAACTAAGAAATTCGCATATTAATATAAGTACATAAAGACGAAAGAGCATATTTCATAGAAATAATAAATTTGGCGTCTTATGAATATTTACCTCCTGACACATACGTTTCCAGTTTATAGATTCTCATGTCATAACATTCGTTGGCTATACGTTCTGACATGGTTGATAAATCCGTGATGGGTGGTGTCACCACACGCATAGTTTGTCTAACTCGCTCAGTATCAATATTATAATAACCTGAACCCATCTTTTTCATTAAATCTACAAAACTTTCCGGCGGCAAAACGGTTTCACGGTCCAATGGCATTATGAAGCAGCGATCGGCTGTGGAATCGATAATGGCGGATTGATTTTCCTTGAAGTCGTGCATAAAACGCCCATGCCGGCCATCTTTAAAATCGGGCACCTCCACCTTAATATAACTTTCGCCATCGCCCATATCCATTTCGACTTCTTCACGGAAGAAGGTATCATCCACCACGTCCCCAACATTTTCAATTTTTTCGCCATTAAAATGGGGCCACAACCAACCCAAATCGTCACTCCGTGGATAAATACGCGGTGCTTTAATATTACCTATCGGCTCATAAGGGACATCGCATAGGGCACGGTAGTGCATACGCGTGTGTGTTGGCGCGTACATATGATAGAGAGTGTAACCGCCCAAAGCTCCGGTCAGCATTACCGTAATGGAAATCAAAAAAAGTAGAATTGTTTTTAGGCAAGAAAATTGTGGGCGATTGAAAAGCATCGATTCCACGTCAGCCTCCGATGAGTTGTAGGAATTTTGGTGCTACATATATGGAATAATATAAATGTTATGAAAACCAATTGGTTCAACTCCTTGACTAAATTGAACTGCTATGATCTTTTACCAACTATATAAAATTACTCAAGATGCAATTCAACAATTTTGTTTTATTGAAATTTTATTGAAAATGTTTTCCAGCGAGTAAGACGCCATGATAAAACACAAGAAATGTGAAAAATGTAATGCAATTTTTATCAAAAGGAAAAAAAGCAACAATTATTACCGAGGCAGTAGAGCGAGTAGTAAATAGCCGCGCTCGAAAAATGCGCTAAGTAGTCGACATGCACGAAAATTTCAAAACCACTTTTTTAAGACTTCCAAAAAGCGTAAAAATAAAATTAACGAAATTATCTTGAATTTTCTTGTCGACCAAGGCAGGTTTCACAATTCTACAATTATATGTCTAATCTTTCGATATTTGTAGTAACCAAAAAAGTTGTACAGATTTGGCAAATAGCTGTGAATGCACCGAAAAATGTTATTTTTTCACATACGTACCAATTCACAACTTTATGTACCAATGAGTATAAATACTATAGACTAAAGACTAAAGATGCGAAGGCTACTGAAGGCATGAACAACGAAATATTTCAAGGTCGGAAAGCAACTCTTAAATAACGATTTGACAAGATCCTCTATCAGAGAATCAAGGAGTAAAACTCAAATTGTTTATCAGCGCATTAGTCACGAAACGAAAAGCAATTGCTGATAATTGTGGCGATAAATCAATACATCTGTACACACACTCACTTTTTCAAGAGTTTTCACGTAAGCAAACACCTAAACTTTTTTTTTTTTTAAATTAGAGATTTTTACGTAGTACTTACATCCAATAAATTTCGATGGTAAGCGTCATTACGTTTACCAAATCCAGGTAAAGGTAAAAATATCTTTTCAGATTTCTTCTCGAAAGATGGTTTAGCTAAGATTGTCATTTTGTATCGACTTCCAGTAATCTAAATTTCGATAAACTCACAAGGTACTTGCACAAGCGAACAGTTGAAAAAATTGTTTAGCTCGATTAAATTTGACATAAAAATTTTAATAACTAAAACCTTTTTCCTTTTTTTCGAAGTGCTTATAGTATTGTATAAATAAGTCACTAGTTGTTTCTTGCTTTGGCTTTGTGTGCATTTCAATACGTGTGTTTACATTTACAACTGCGTAAGCAATGTTTTTTGTATTAGCGCACAGCGTTGCTGGAAATAATACTGTAGTGAAATATTAAATCAGCAGTGCTTTGCAGCAACGTACCTTGTTTTCCTCTCTTTTTGGGCTGCTTCTTTTAATATATATCATCCAATGTTTCAAAAGTTCATACACTTTGGTTTAATATTTTTATGCCTTGCACGACTTTTGGTAACGTGGATGTACGCAACATAAGGATTATGTTACCTCTTACTGTACCGTAAGTGATTTTGAATCGATGTAAGATTCATATTTGGCTGCCCGTGTGATGGCTATCCATGTGTTCAACTTATGGATCGAAGTTTTTGAGATATTTGGATGAACTTTAACTACCTCACGAGCCATGGAGCAACGCTATTAAAGTGGGACGGACCGTTGTATAAATAATTTTTAGGTTCATTCGGTTCATCATGGGTTCGAGAATTGTGTAAACACAACGCGAAATTTTTGATTTTCGACAAATTATCATTATCAAACCACTGTTATTCTCAGCTTATCTATTTCTTTTTGTATAGTACATGAATGCATCAAAAATTTATTTTTAACATGTCTAAATTGGTGCAGTATTTGACATTGGAGAGCACATTTGTAAATAACTTTGGAAGTATGGCTGTAAAGTTTTCATTTGGGCTCAAGCCATCCGCTGTTTGCTGTGAATCATAGTTAGGTGGTGCTCTTGTAGCATTATCGATTTATCGTCATCTACCCCTTCAATAATCATTTATGCTTAGTTCACACTTTATTATATTTCCACATAATGTAAACGTAGGTATAACGTAGTTAAGATTTGTTCTACATATTTCCATATACTGCAAGTCAAGCTAGATAATATAACGCAGTCTAGCTTTACATGTAACTTTAATAATAGCCTAGTTTAATTCCACTATTTTGCTTAAGTTAGCATAATAATTTATTACATAAATTACTGACCACAGTTCAGTAAAGTGAGATGTAAAGTCGGAAGTAAAGTAAAAAGTAAAGTACTCATTAATAAATAATCATCAAAACGAACCTTTAATTGTGTTTTCACTACACTCTATGCCCAGACGAAGAAAGAAACATAACTTTCGACAAACGTTACTTTTTAGCTTATCGATGAATATTCCGAAGACCCTAAAAACTGCTGTTCCTTTCACTAGACTTATATATTAGTTTTCATAATTTTTGCCGTCTTTGGCGCAATTGTCCTTTTTCATTTTTGGTAAACTTTTTTCTTTTGTATTAATGTTTGCCCTTTTTGCATAATCGGCGTATGACATTTTTGATAAAAAAAATCATACACATATTTTGTTGTGAATTTATTGATGATACATTATATGTTTATTTCATTTCCTTATAAGATATATTCATACTACGATTATCTATAATTAGCGCAAAACGCATATATTATATTCTTATCGTACAGCACTAATCTTTACATCACGATACATTGTAATTCTTTTGATTCAGTTATATCCGCCTCTTACACATAATTCTGATCTTTATTAATTCAGATCAAAGTACCTCAATTTACACGTTCAATTTTATTGTTTTTGTAAGACCTTTATAACAACAATAATCTAAATATGTGTTTTTGTTTTGTAGTTTGTCAACAATGTGTCAGTATTTTTATAAAATATACTTTACCACCTTCATATTATAAGTACCCACGCATTATATTAGTTTGGGGAAAAAGAAATCCATTATTTTTATATGAACTTCAGAACTTTCTTTAACATGCTTCGGGTTGTCCGATTTGGGTCAAATATGCACCGTTTTGTTGTATGATTTGTTGCCATTTTAAAGGTAACTTCAAAATGCCTCTCTCTTAGATGTCCTGGTCTCTATTTGCAAAAAACTCTAGTAGTCGATTTTCACAATCCTCCCTAGATTGATGATGATGATAATCGCTTGGTGCCAAGTCCGGACTGTATGGCGGGTGCGTTAAAACTTTCCAACCAAGCTCCAGAAGTTTCTGGCGAGTCACTGTAGATGTGTGTGGCCTAGCGTTGTCCTGGTGGAACACCACACCTCTCCTGTTGGCCAATTCTGGCCGTTTCTGGTCAATCGCTATCTTCAAACGGTCCAGTTGTTGACAGTAGAGATCAGATTGTAGCGTTTGGCCATATGGAGGCAACTCATAATAAATAATCCCCTTCCAGTCCCACCAAATGCATAGCAAAACCTTCCTGGCCGTTAGTCCTGGTTTGACCACAGTTTGAGGTGCTTCACCGCTCTTTGACCATGATCGTTTTCGCACAGGGTTATCGTATGTGATCCATTTCTCATCTCCAGTCACCATCCGTTTAAGAAATGTGTCTATCTCATTCCGTTTGGCCAAGGCTTCGCAGATGGAAATTCGATCCATCATGTTTTTTTCTGTTAATTGGTGTGGCACCCAAACATCGAGCTTCTTTTTGAATCCAGCTTTGTGTAAATGGTTTAAAACTGTTTTATGGTCGATTTTTAGCTCCTGGGCGATGTTACGACTGCTAACATGCCGGTCAACTTCGATCATTTCTCTGATTTTATCGACATTTTCGACGACCGGCCTACCTGTGCGAGGTGCATCTTTAACATCAAAAATTCTTGAACGGAATCTACGAAACCAAAATTGCACATAATTGGCTGTTACAGTATCGGAACCATAAACTCCATTCACAATTTTAGCCGCCTGGCTTGCATTTTCGCCTTTGTCAAAGAAAAACTGTAAAATGTACCGAATTTTCTCTTTGTTCACTTCCATTTTTAACACGCTGTAACTCACAACTGAATGCACCAAACAAAAAACAGCAGAAGAATTTTTTTTTACTGCGAAATGTCACCTTTCCAACGGGCATAAATATGAAATTGTTTGATCGATACTTTACGAGAAATCTATCAGTGCAGCCACCTACCGAAAAATTAATGGATTTCTTTTTCCCCAAACTAATATGTGCTATATATATTGATTTTCGTTACAGAAGGAGGAGTATGGCAATTGAAAAAAGAAAAGGTTGTTGCATTTTTGCGACAGGTAAAAAAAAAGAGGTTGAGAAAATGAAAGAAAGTCTTGGTTCAAGAGAAAATAATTAATTTTAAAATAGAAAAAAAACCAAAAAATATAAAATAAAGAAAAGCAGCAGACGCAGTGAGTGCTTATTTAGTGACAATTTTCGATGAAAAGTTTATTAATATATATTAAGATAGTTGGAAGTTAAATTATGCGCCAAAACGCCCAACAAAAATAAAGAGATTCTTGAAAAATGATAAATAAACTGAGGAATTTAAGGAAAGGAAAAATATGTTGAGTATGTCTAAGGTCAATAAAAAGTAGCGATTTTAAGATTAGAAGATGATTAAATTACTTAGGCACGATTAACACTTTTTTCGGCAATTTTATAAAGTCAAAATCTAAGGACACGTCAAAGGACGTTTTGCATTGGCGTTGACGTTGTGTGGGATATAAATTTTATAAAAACAAAATCTTTTAAAACAAATTGTCTGAAGAAGTGGCCATTTTAATTAAGTATGGTTGTATGTATGAATAATAATTAATAAACCAGAATATTTATGGAAGAAAAAAAGCAAGTAGGAATCGATTTGTGACGTAAGCCAATAAACAAGATATGAATAATCGATTAACAAGAACTCGCCATTTATGGCTTTCTTATCAAAAACTCGACGTAAAACCAATTTTTTTTGATACGGAGTGAAGCAAATGGTGTCGGTATAAGATAATCTGAAAATTGCACCTAACACAATCATATAGAAGGGTACTATATTTTAATAGAAAAACAGTAAAGATATTTCCACCAATACAATTCAGACATTGTTTGCAGTTGGGCGCTAGTTAAATGACTTTGTGTAATTTTAATTAATAGAATTAAAGATCAAATAACCAAATTAATTCCTTATTAAAGGCGTACTAAAGTAATTTAATCGTTTCTCCTCCGGGTGCTGATCCAAAGCTGAACATATTTATGCAAATAGAACAATTAAGAAGTGAGAGATAGAAATTTTTTCTGAAGTGAAATAAAATAACCCAAATAGAAATGAATAACGTTTTTATAAGAACGAATTTGCAAAAAGCCAGCGTTAATCACAAAAATTCAGTTTTACAAGACGCACAGCAAAAAGACCGTAAATTATAAATGAGACCTACGTTGGATGAAGTTTTCTTTAAAACACAAGGTATACGAAGAGTTGTACTTCAAGCTTTTGCGGATGAAAGTCTACAATTTATACGATGCTGACCAATGGGTTCTTGATACAGCCGATACTGTTAATTTAAGAATGTAAATGGTAGCTGGTTGCTGTTAAATTACCAAAAATTATTGATATGTTGAATTTGACTCGCATATGTTGATTATCTGTACTAATTTAAATTTATTTTTGGGTTTGCACCATCTTCGGAGTATATTTGTATCGACGTGTCCTATAAGGACGAAGTATCTGAGAATTTATTTTTGATTGCTTTAAATAAATATTTGTACTTAAAGTATTTTATGTTATACATTGTTTTTGTTAAAAATGCGTTAAATTCTTTATTTTATAATGAGAGGAAAGTAGACTGAAAGAGATCTTCGGACCAAACTTTGGGATCCCACAAACTTTTTGGTTCGCAAGAGTAGTATTATATGAAACTTAATTTAATTTGAAATTTTACCAAATTTGGTGTCTATTTTTTAATATTTTAGGTTGCACATTTTTCCATAGTAATAGTTTGACATAAAAATTAGTTATACTCAATTGGAACCAAATGAATGTATTTGCCTAACTAGACTACAGTAGCAATGTAGTACAAAATTTAACTCTGAGGTTTATTTTTTGTTGGTTTATAATGTAATATAATACTTAACTATAAGATTTATTTTCTAGACCCCACCATATTTATGAGCTTTCACGCAAAGCGAGTCTAATTGGTAGTTTTTTTTACAATCGTGACGACTGAAAAATAATAAAACTTTTGACAAGTATATGAAGTTTGCTAAACTTAGATCACGTTAATTGACGTTTTAAACATCTTCTGATAGGGTTTTCATAAAAAACATTGCTTTACGTAAAAATAATATATAATTTTTAATGTATTATCACGAAAATGAATGAATGACTGTATTAGGCGAAGTAGTTAGGATATATAGAAGAACCGTATTTACAAAGACCGTATGATCGATTTCCTTTACTTACTTTTCTTAGCATATCCAGTGGCACTTTTCTATATTACTTTTGAGCGGAATATTGAAGCCCTGGCGAATATTTGAATTGGAGTATCATTTACCGTATGCAAGATCTTTTAGTGTCTTCGTCTTGACGTTGTAGGAGCGCGTTAACTTAACAATAGTTTTATGTAAAGGTACCCCCTATTACATAGACTCAGCCTTGCAGTTGTGTTTAACAGCCATTGTAACCGCTATTTCTACGTGCGGAAAAATATATCTCTGGAGAGTTATGTCATTTCATCTTAGTATACACGCTTTCATTATACTTAACGACTGTTCTTTTACTGACTCTGAGTCAGAGAAGGTTAAAAACCTCTTTTATGAAATTGTGGTCGCACAGTATTAGAGAGTTAAAATGATATTCTTACTAAGGAATAAAAAGCGCTAGGTTGCGCCAGGTTGACGCTTAAAGCGACAAGTGCGTTTCAATAAAACCTAGCTTGAGTTGAGAATTTTACCAGGCCCTTACAGACCACTTCTGCTAATAGAAATTTTATGCTCTGCTATTTCGAAATGTGCTTCTTGCAAATGAACCAGAATTAAATTGCCAACTTTAACGCAACTTCACTCACTCGTAGTAGTAAGCATCTCACAGCACGGTAAACCAGACAATATAGGCATTGCCGCAACACGAAATGTGCAAAAAGTATGTGAGTTTCGCCACGAGCAACTTGCCGACAAGGTAATAAGCTGCAGCATATGCCAAAAAGCTTACGATACAAATTATGCTAAACAATCCAGCCAACAAGAACCGTGGTTGTGCCAATCGCGAAAACCTAATTCAGCGCACTGCTTATACACTGCTTCTAGTACATACCCGTCATTGCCATCAAAAGACTCGCGGAATAGAAAACTTGCAAAGAGCTGAGCTTATTAGATAAAATATCAAATTCTTTAACAAATCGAAGAGCAAAGTGTAGAAATTCAACCACATATCGCTCCAAATCAAGTAATTGAAACACCAAATGCTCTCGTCACTGCCAAATTTAATCTCGCTCGACGTATGATTTCACGCGTCTTTAACTTCAAACAAAACTCCCGTTATGACAATACTCGCACCCGTTCCGCCTTCAAATCACATTTATGAAGCAAACAACATAACCGGTTGTCAAGCTTTTATTAATCCAAATTCTTCCTTTTTCTCTACAATTCAGCAAAACGAAACCAAACGCGTCTCGGTCATTGGCAAAGCATTGTAAGGAAGCGTTTTTGCTGTCTGGGGTAATAAGGCATGAACAACCTCCTCCAGCATAAGTCAAGAACTCAAATGTAAAAGAAGATAAAGCTTAGACGCAAGAAATCAATATGTACACAAGCATAAGCCAAGAACCCAAATGTATAAAAGCTTAGGTGCACAATCCCAAAATGTTTAATAGCAGAGTCAAGGACCCAAATATAAAAAAAGAGAGCTTGGGTTCAAGAAATCAATACCCAAATGAATAAAAGCTTAGATTCAAAATCTCAAATGATCAATAGCAGAATTAAGAACTCCAATGTAGGAAAGGCTAAGTAAAAAACTCAAAAGTATAAACACACGTAAGAACTCAAAATGTTTAATAACAGAATTAAAAACTCAAATGTATAAAACTATAAGGAAAAAAACCCACAATGTGCAAAAAAAAGCAAGAGTTGAGAACTCAAATGTAGAGAGCATAGGTTTAAGAACCCACTATGTATTAAAACATAAGTATAAGAGCACAACCCGACTTATACAATTAAGTAAAATCGAAACGCTATGAACGCAGCTCAAACATACACAGAAGCTACAACAGCATTGCACATCGCACGGAATCGTTGAGTTTGGTGTCATAGCCGTCTAAGTAAGTACCCACAGACAAATTGACAAGTTGACCCGTACGAAGGTTTTTTTTTCGACTTTACGGATAGGGGATGTGCTGGTTCAGTTTTAATCGCCATCCCTGAAGGACTTTCAGGATAACTGACTTAACGGATAGGGGATGTGCTGGTTCAGTTTTAATCGCCATCCCTAAAGAACTGAGAGACGTTTTTTTTATTTTTTTTTACTCACATATCAACCAGGGACGAACCGCCGGGTCAAGGCCGCTATGACACTGGCAAACTTTCCGCTTTTCTAGTGTTCCGCGATAGTTAAAAGAAAATCAAGCAAAAATAAATATAAACAAATTTCGTACCACGTGGAAGTCACAGCAAAAGTCGGGTCACCTCGCTGGTTCCTTGCCATAGCCAGCTTCTACCCATCGCTGTACTTCTCTCCAGTAAAAAGGAAATAATAAATCAAGGAATGTGTACACCATTCCCCCCGAACGTCCGGATTATTATTCTATATTTTCTTGCAACGCACCTTGGAGTCACTGAGTTATACCCCGCCCAAGAAAACTTGTTACACCATACATAATGCACCCCCTTCATAACCACCTATCAATGCGGAACAAATGGGTTCGTTTCAGCCGTTATTTCAATGCTCGTAAATAAATGGCAAAGCTATGACAACGTCTTCCGGTCAGGCGGCGAAAATTTAATTAAATATATAACCGCCCATGACATGAATGAGATGATTATCGATGCGATCTTAATAAAGTGGACTTATAAAAAACACTGCATGTGTGCCACTTTTTTATGATATTGTTCAAAAGAAATCTTCTTTAAATGCTGAATTTACCTCTATGAAACTATTCAGAGGGGAAAATTTAATATTTCGATTTGTACAGACAGAATTTTACGTAGAAGAAATAAACATTGTAAGTTTAAGTAAAATATTGAATAAATCAATCTCATTGTCTAAAGTAATGTCAAAACTGGCATAACATGTAGAAGGGCGAATAGATAAGGGTTTTGTTCCCAAAAATTTATGTAAATGCAGTCGAATTAGTCGCGTTTTGATTATGAATTTTCACATAAAATTTAAATTTCTCAATTAGGAAACCACTCTCTCTTTTTCCTATTAATCTTTTACAGTTGGTTTGGCTTTCACTCTATATTTACAGTGGCAATGAAAGTGTCGTGGAATCTTTTAGTTTTGTGTTCTTTTTTTTCTTCAAAAGCCCCTTTTCTTGTTTTCACTGGAAATGGATTGTTTACGTACACCATGTTGTGCGAAAACAGGCTCCCAATATGAACTATTCATCTCGTGTTGGCTGTTTGATCGTTTTTGCCATGCAAAGTGTGCTGGAATTATCGGCCGTACTGCTGGTGCAGCCCTTGACTCCTCAAAAGGCTTACGATGGTCATGTCCTGACTGTAGAAAGCGGGAAATAAATTTCTACAAATTGTTCACAGGGACGAGAAAGTGTTTCTCAGATTTGAGCAAAAATCTGGGCTCCTTGAGGAAGAAAGTTGAAATAATTAAGACTAGGTTTGATGAGTGTTGTTATGTTGAGCACTCGTCTTCTTCCCAAGCTAGCAAAGTTACAAATGGTAGCGTCACCTCTGAGTTCTCCTAAGCCTCATTTGTTGATACAGGTTAGCGCCTCCACAAAATCTACAAAGAACGGCAGCGTTTCTTCTACTTCTGAGTCGGTCGGTAACAAAAAAGTTACAAATACGCAGGGAGGTTCCTCTGGCTTGAGCTATGCTGAAGTGGCAAAGGTCTCTCCTTCCATTGGTGTCACTCAATCTCAGGTGTCATCGCCTAAAACTAATAATGAGAATAGTCAATCGTCCTCTCCTCCTGGTTGTTCGAGTGTGAACGCTGGTCGCTAAACTTGGCACGTCGCCAAAACTCCCCATCCGTGAACCCTACTGCTCCTAGTACAAACGACATTGGCTTGAAGGCAGTTTCTCCCAGAAAAGCAATATTTGTGCCAAGACTGGCATTGGATACATTTGTGGATAACATAAACAGTTATCTGGCGGTGAAAGTCCCATCTGTCAATTTAAAGCGTGTTAGCATTTTCAAATTGGCTACTTCTCAACCTAGAGCAATCTCGTCTTTTAAAACATGGATACGTTGTTAAATAAACCATTATGGCCAGTTGTATCCTCAATTAAGGAATTTATCCCTCGTGATCGATCCCTAATGCTAAAGCAGTAGCCCTTTCGCCTTCAAAAAAACTAAATATTTCTTCAGGCTCATTATATCTCATTTATGAAAAATTTTGGGGGCCTAAATTCCAAAATTCGTTCTACTTACCTAAATTCAATGAGCGCGGAGTTTTCCTGTTTAGCCTTCACTGAAACTTGGTTAAAGCCTGATCTACATTCGTCGGGACTTTCCCATAATTCGTTTCAGGTTTTCAGAAACGATCGATTGTGTAGCATGGTGGTGTTTTAATTTCAAGAAGTGCGCAGTCCACCCTATTTAACTGAATTTTCGTCTACTCCCAACGTTGCATTTATCGCCATTTGAGCGAAATTTCCCAATAAACACTTATATGTGACCTGCTCCTATATTCCCCCAAATTCCGATGAGTCCATATATAAGAAACAGGCCGCAAAGTGAACAAGCAATCTAAACCTACCGATATAGTCAATGCGTTAAGTGACCTCAGTTTGACTTAAGTCGTTTGATGTTACAGTGATAGTTCTGGCTGTTTGATTCCTACTTCAACATCTGGTACCCCTAATTGCATTGGTAGTACAAACCGTTCTTCACCTTTTAGTTTAACTGAGGACCCTTATCATCCAGCAATGTGTGTTTCCTTTCATCATAAGCATAATGGTTCGTTGAATTATTTTAATGTTCCAAAATCCTACTTTTTCAAATAAATATTATGATTTCCAAAAAAACAATGTTTCGATGCTAAAATCTCATTTTTCACATATTATCCTTGATTTTTCAATTAGAAGTATTGAAAGCTTACTGCCATCGTTCTACAATACATTAAATATGTTCCGATCAAGTAGTCCCGACATTGAAGCAGGTGTCCCCCGTGGTTTGCTAATCCCAAACAATTTTTTAATTTTTAACTCAAAAAAAAATTTCCGCACATCCCTCGCATGCTTCTTCTAATAGCTCTGGTTCCTCGGATGATTTTGAAATCTTAAATCTCTTTGCTCAATACTAAGAAACTTTTTGACTGCTAATTTCGATTTATCAGCAATCTACCCATATCCTACAACTAATTTGGTTTCAATTCCCACTTCGGTTATTTCTGAAGATGACGTTTTTAAAGGGTTGAGCTCTCTAAAATATAGTTTTGCGTCTGGACCTGATGGAATTCCATCATGTGTACTTAAATCTTGCGCTGTCGAGTTAAGTGGCGTTATCTCAGAATTTTATAACCATTCCTTGGATTTAGGTGTTCTCCCTTTTTGTTAGAAGAGTACTGTCCTTATTCCTATTAAAAAAGTGGAAGTAGACAACTAGTTGAAAACTACAAGGGCATAGCCAATTTGAGTGTCTAAGGTGATCGAGCGAATTGTGACTCTCTGTCTATTTGTCATGTTTTCAAAGCTTTTTCTAGTGGTTCTCGCACTGATGTAATGTATACTGATTTATGCAAAGTATTTGATTTGGTTAACCATAACTTACTTACTTACTCCAAGCCTCTGGCTTGCCTTTCTACTTAGCAAAATGGGTAAGCTCTTATTCGCACAATAGATCATTGAGGGTTTTGTTAAACTTCAGCAACTCGGATGAATTCACCGTGACGTCTGGCGTACCTCAAGGTAGCCAGTTAGGTCCCATTTTATTTAGTTTATACATTAATGATCTCCCATCGGTGAATAATCCCAGACACATCTTAATTTATGCTGAATATGTGAAACTGTTTTCTTCTTTCTCCGTAGAATCGCAATCATATCAGGCTCAAAGTGACTTGAATAATTAGGTTGGATGGTGATCTTTGAATCTTCTGAAATTGAATCCAAATAAATGTAAAAAGCTTTCTTTCTCAAGAAGAAAGTCATTCATTACTCAGTACTTCATTGATTCGCACAAGTTGGAGGGCGTTGATTCGTTCACAGATTTAGCCGTTCTATTTGAACAAAGTAACGTTTTAATTTGCATATTGAGCTCTCGCTAAACAAACCTAGGTCCGCGCTTGGTTTTATAAAAAGGTGGTCCAAAGAGCTTGACGATCCTTATATTACGAAAAGGCTGTACATGTGTTTGGTTAGATCTACACTTGAGTGTGCCTCCGTTGTGTGGTCTCCTTCCTATAGGTATATGTAGATTCAAATGGATCTGTTCAAAAGCAATTCTTGCTGTTTGCCCTTAGGAATTTGGGTTGGGACCCGATTGCCGCACTTCCCCCTCCGTGCTTCTATTATCATTACCGTCACTTGAGAAACGTAGAGTTTTCTTCTTAATCAAAGTATAAACCGTACTATATAATAAGAAAAGCTTTAATATTCCTAACCGCTTCTCTAGGCACTTTATCTTGATTAAGCTTATTCAATGTAAATACAATTATAAGCTGGTTAACCCGCTCAGAGTTGTTTGCAGAGACCTAAATGATGTTTATCTCTTATTCTCATTATCAGACTGTTTAAAATTTATTAATGCAGCTTTGGTTAATATGCGCGATTTACGTACGTCGTACTTAAAGTAACATTCCTTTCTTAATATCTCATTTCTTATTTAAAATAACATTGTGTTGTTAATGTGTTAGTTGCCAAGTTTATGCATGCTTGCAATGATTTAGGGGTTCACTTGCAACCTGGATCTGTTCTTGCTGCAGGTGTGCTTCTGTGCTAGCTGTGTACATACTTTATTCTTTTTTTTCTCTCTCTTTTTATTTATTTATACGTGAATTATTATTTTTAAAGTATTTTTAAACTTACCTTGTTATTATTACTCCTCTTTTTGCTTCCTTTTTATTGTATGCTAGTTTTGAAACAATCACTATAAGATTTTCTATTAAGATGCATTGAATTCTACTGTATTTTCTTTAGTAGAATTTCATGCATAAATGGGTAAATAAGTAAATAAATACAGCAAATATCGACTTGTGTTCTGAGTAGTGCGAGTGTTATATCTCGTCGGCGATTTTTTAATTGTTTTCGGTGTTTTTGTGTGTTTAACTCGTGTGTTTTCCGTGTTGTTGCAAAAAGTGTTTATCGCAGATACCAAATTTGCTTTTGTTTTCTGTTGTAACGAGTTTCCTTAGGCGAGGTATGACTCAGTCAATCCAGGATTCGTTGCAAGAAAATTTAGAAAAATAACCAGGACTTTCGGGGGGAATGGTGTTTAGCTTCCTAGATTTATTGTTTCCTCTTTACTGGATAGAAGTACAGCAATTTGTGTAGAACTGGGCTATGGCAAGGAAAAGGAACCAGCGAGGTGACCCGACTCTGTTGCGCGCTTACCGTTTTATTTTCTTTTCTTACGACGTTAGACTTTCACTTTCTGTTCGCTTTTAATATCGCGGGGCGCTGGAAGAAAAGAACCGGATACGTTGCCAGTGTCATAGCTGCCTTGGCCCGACTGTTGTCCCTGGTTGGTGTGTGAGTCCAGAAATAAAATAGTAAAAAAAAACGTCTCTCAGTCCTTCAGGGATGGCGATTAATACTAACCAGCACATCCCCTATCCGTAAAGTCAATTATCCTGAAAGTCCTTCAGGGATGGCGATTAATACTAACCAGCGCATCCCCTATCCGTAAATTCAAAAAAAAACTTCTTCGTACAGGTCACTTGTTAATCTGTCTGAGGGTACTTACCTAGACGGCTATGACACCAAAATGAAAGAGTCTGTGCGATGCGCTGTTCTTTTATAGCCTGAGTCTCGCTCACTTGTCCTATTGCCAACATGTTCTATGGGTTTACATGAGTTTTGAGGTCCTATGCTTATGTGCATGCTTAGCTTAGGTTGGCTGCGATCGCAACCTCAGTTACGACTTGTATGATTCTACTTATGCACAACTTAGAACCAACTTACATCTAGCTTATGACATTGTTCAAATGTCTACTCACTAAGCACTCAGTTACCAAATCGCGTGATCCAATCACCGTTAGGTATGTGAGTGCTTGTGCACTGTGTTTGCATGTGCTCTATGTGTAGCTTATTACTACGTTTGTTCAAATGTTTACTCACTAAGCACTCAGGCACCAAATCGGGTGATTCAATCACCGTTAGGTATGTGAGTGCTTGTGCACTGTGTTTGCATGTGCTCTGTGTGTAGCTTATTACTATGTGTGTTTCTACATGTGTGATCGTGTCTTTGGATATTTTGTGTAATATTGTGTGTGTGCTTGTGCTCTTTGCGCGTACGGGTATTGGTGTGCATTGCTATGTGTGCCTCTAACGTTTATTTGTTTTGTCCGATCGTCTATTCATTGTAGAGCATAAGGGTTTCTACCTGATTGTATACCCTAACGGGGTTTATGCAGTAATGCGTAATATGTAATATCATTCGCTTATACAGTTTTTAAGGCATACAGATTTCTGTATGTTACTATGACCTAACAGTACTATAAAATGCTATGCGTGATTCTTTGGGTATGCGCGTTTGCAAGAGCGGGTATGCTTATGCATTGCGAAGAAAGGGTTTCTCTATGCTTGAGCAACCAAACGGGATTTATACCGTAATGCGTAATATGTACGCGTTTCTATACAATTTTAAGGCAGACAGATTTCTTCTTGTATATGTTGCAATTATATCATATGGTTTTATACCTGTGTTTGACTAAGGTTTGAGTTATATGACTCATAAGTTCTATGGCTTTGGTTTGTGTCGGACAGCTCTTATTCATACCTATTCTGTGCTTTGGCGGTTGTGTAGATATTGCCTATGGTTTTGTCTCTAAGTTCGTTTGTGTTGTATGATTTTGCATGTTCTATGCCTACGAGCCATTTCATGCAAGTTTCCTTCATTCCCTTTCCCCTTCGTTTGGTGCTGGAGTGTGTCCCTATGGATTAACTAACGTAGGCCTGTGCAATATGTGTCTTTACATTTCCTCTTTATATACGTATGAGCATATTTAGCTTGAGTTTGAGATCATTTTAATTTTACAAGAATAGGTGTGTGTTTTTATGATCTTACGTTTGTAAGTATAATTTATGACTCTGCATTTGAAGTTGGACGGGGCTGCTCGTGTATTGTTCACAGAACGACATGCGTGGGCAGATCGGACTTGCTGACTGCGGGGTGCGGGTGGACTTTTGAGAGGACGGACTTGTATTTCGTAAGGAAGCAAAAACGCTTCCTTACACTGTAAATACAGTAAAAAAAATAAAAAAAAAAATATTGAAAACAATTGTCCCCAAAGAAAAAAAATTTAAAATTCGGACCTTCCGGTGTTGCCAACCAGTAGCATCATTTCTATTGACAACATATATGTTGTGATTTCTCCAACCGATCCTTCCGTTACAATTTCGCAAATCAGCTCTTTTGCTCTTAAAAAAGCACTAGATAGCATTACAACATATAAAGACGCTATATCGATTCTACGCGATGGAAATTTACTTGTCCTTGCTGGGAACTCGCACGCAACCGAAAAGCTCATAAAATGGAAATCACTAGCTAATTTATGTGCAATTTCCGCTAAACTTCATGACAAACTCTACTCGGTTAGTAGTTTATGCCCGCCCCATGCTTAAAGCATGTGCCGGAAGATGAAATTGTTCGCGAAATGGGCAGTCAAGATAGTGACTGAAGTTTATAAATTCACCAAATTAAATGACGATGGAAAAACCCATTCCCCTACAGGAAGAATTATTTTATTATTTATTATAGTGACATTTTCGACGGAGATGCTGACATGTCAACTTAACGTACTTTCCACTGCATGTCACTACAATTGAATAAAGTTTTTAAGATTCTACAATGGAACATTAAGGGACTTATTAATAATTTTGATGAACACTCATAAGTGATTTTAATCCAACCTTTTTATCGCTTCAAGAAACCCATTGTAGAACCTCTTTT
Organism: Glossina fuscipes; assembly: GCF_014805625.2. Lineage (NCBI taxonomy): Eukaryota > Metazoa > Arthropoda > Insecta > Diptera > Glossinidae > Glossina > Glossina fuscipes. The sequence continues at coordinate 1,082,872 of NW_023998526.1, forward strand.
AATCCTATTCCACCCAAATCATATACTGGATACTTCACGAATGCTGATCAAAATTCATATTCCAAACAAGGAGTGGGTGTTTTTATAAAATCAAGTATACCTCACAAACGCATAAATTTAAGCTCTAATTTACAAGCCGTAGCGATACAAATAATGTTAAACATAAAATTTACAGTGCTTTCGCTCTATATTCCACCTTCGCAATCATTTTCTCAGCAAGAACTCTACAATTTATTCTCTGTACTTTCCCCCCCATTAATTATATGCGGCGACTTCAACAGCTGGAATACCATCTGGGGCTCAACAGTGAACAACACTCGTGGTACTGTTTTAAAAAAGGACTTCATTCAAAACAATCTTTGCATTTTAAATGATGGAAAACCAACGCACTTTTCAACTCATCACACCTTTCCTCACATTGATTTAATATGTTGCTCTCCGTCTTTTTTTCTTTTGGTTTTCTAGTCTACTTCTGATGACCTACATAATAGTGATCATTTTCCAATTATAATCGATCTTAACCTTTCAAAGTCCTCTATTGCTTCAGCAAAGGAGGCCACATTTCTTCTAGATAAAAGGGATCGGATCAATTATTTCAAACAGGTGGAATCATTTTTGGATTCGAAGCCATTTAACGAGAACTGCAATCATGATGCTGCTACTATGTCTAAAGCGCACGGTTGCTCATCTTTCTATTCCGCAATCCAACAGCTCCTTTACTCGAGCTATGGTTCCTTGATGGAACAATACGCTTTCGTTTTTGAGGAAAAATAAAATGGGTCTATGGCGTCCTGATGTCCTGATCATGATCATTTGTTATTATACAAAAAGCACAATGCTCTATTCAGGAAGGAATTACGAAATTCAAAGGTTTCGAACTTTTTTCGAAAAGAATTCACAAAAATACATCAATGAAAGTTTTCTGGAACAAAATCTACAGACTCAATGGCACTTCAAATCTGAACGAAATTTCTGCCATCTGCATTCACATTGGAACTTTAACAGACGCACATGATATCTCTAATTACTTTGGACAAATATGGTGCGAATACTCCTCTGACAGCAACTTTTCCAGTGCTTTCATCGGAAATAAAAGAACTGCAATTTCTCTTTTAAATAGTATTGACAGATGTGCCACCTTCCTGGAAAATTGCATATCTACCTGAGAAATTGAAAGTTGTCTCTCCAGATCAAAGTGGAGGACACCTGGTCTAGACCGCATCTCCCACCAAATGATAAGTGCGCTGTCTAATTCAAGTAAAAAGCCATATACCCTACATGTGGAAACTGGCAGCAGTTGTTCCAATTCCAAAGTCTAAAAATGTCTCCATCGCATCGGATTATCGCCCAATCTCTCTTGCCTCTATGAGGTATTCGAAAATATTATGGCATCTAGATTATTTTGGTTTCGTGAGTCCAAGAACCTGCTAACAAAGCAACGAGTTGATTTCAAGCGGGCTAGATTGTCCATCGACGCTCTGTTACATATTGATTATTTCACAAGCAAAGCAAATTGCCAACGAATTTATGTAACAATTCTTTCAATTGATTTCGGAAAAGCATTTGACAGAGTTGGTCTCCATATTATTTTAAGACTCTTCAAATCATGGAATGTTGGACCCAAATTTTTTAACTACATCAAATCATTCATCGCATCGGCGGTTTAAAGTTAGAATCAAAAATCATCTCTCTGAATCCTTTCCGCTAATGAATGGCATTCCGCAGGGATCTTCTCTTTCTGTCACGCTATTCCAGATCGCCTTCAACGAAATGAGCAAAATTCTTTGCCGTGTACCAAGAGCGAAAAATATTCTCTACGCGGACAACGTATACATTTTTACAAAAGAAAAAGATAGCACGAAGGCAATCAACATCCTCGAATCTATTTGCATGGGCAAACCCGCCAAGGGGTAAAATTTCCATACAAAAATCTAAAAAAATGCACATTTGTCGAAAGCAGATTTGCGATGCAAGAAATCTACTGATGCATATTAATGACTTACCAGTACTAAGCGTGCAGAAGCTGCATATTCTCGGGCTCACTTTTTCCAACAAATATTGTTGGAAAGCACACTGTCTGCGGTTAAAAAACTCTATTTAAAAAAGGGTGAATTTCATACAGTACGTTGCTTGAAGAAGTCTTGCGCATATTAGCACTATTTCTTATCTTACCAAAATGCTTGTGTTAAGCAAGATTGGCTATGCTTTGATAATTTACGGCAATAGCTGCAAATCTAATATCAACATCCTTGAACCGGTCTTTCACCAAGCCGTCAAAGCAAGTTGTTATGCTTTTCGGACGACGCCCATAAATAATATTTTAATTGAAACTGGTCTCCCAACTTTAGAAAATAGACTTTATGAATTAAAAGCTAAAATAGTCCCCAAGCTTCTTAATTCAAACAAATCTATTCTCCATGATGACGAGAGAAAGATTACTATTGCGAAGAAAATTCCAAAGTCACCACCTGCAATTGACTATTGTTTGTACATCGCAAAGGAATTAAACATTCCCTTAAAAATTTTCCGCGCTTTTGGTGTTAAACCTCCATGGATTTTGAAAGACTGTTCGTTTGACATCTCGCTGTCTATGCACAAGAAAGAAGATACTACAAATTACGTCTTCAGGAATCTAATAGCTGAAAAACCCTATCCTTCACGCTGCGAACCTTGCTCATAGAAACAAACCAGCACCATCAGTTGAACACCATCAACAAGTTAAGGAATATAATTACTACACCCGACGGAATTAATTAAAATGTTATGGATACCAAGTCATACAATACCATCATCAACACTACTCTTGCATTAACCCTCAATTAACTCCACCTCTATATCCAACAAATGTTGAGAAAACCAAGATCCAAACATTTTCGAGAATTCGCCTTTTCCTTCGCTAGAAGTATTGTATTTGGAACGACTAACCCTTTGGATATTCTAAAATCAGCTTCAGAACAAAAGATCAATTCAATACATTACTTTATTAATACTACTATGCTCATTATCTAATGTACATTTATTTAAATTAGAGGTGATAGCCTGAGTTGATAGTGCTCAATGTCTTTTTTTTTTGTGTAAGAATTTATTTCATTAGTCTAAAATTATAATAATAATAATAATTTTAAGTAAATAAATATTATTATTATTATTATTATTATTATTATTATTAATTTCGCCAGAGAAATAAATTCTAAGACTAAACTCTTAAAAGCACTAGCATCTAAGGCTATTGGCTTTTTATTAAAAACTCTACCGCACTTGAGATTCGAACCCACGACCATTGACTTGCTAGTCGAGATTCCTCCCCTTCGGCTACTCAGGCGGATTTTAAGTAAATAAATAAATAATACGAATCAGGTATTTTATCCGTCGTCGGGCACCGGCCAAATAACTTCCAAATAGCTTGGAGACAATTGACCTTAGGCTATTTATCCTGCAAAGTGTTACTAATGTATCATCATTTGCTGAAGTAAGTATCGTAATATCGATAGGTTTCTTCCAACTTGATGGAAAATCTCCAATATGGAAGATGACCATAAAAGGCAAAGATGTATAATAATATCTTTACAGTACATTATTATAATCCTGACCCATTTTCGCGGTGGTGTTGCCCACGGTAGGAGCTTTACTTATTTTCAGATCATTAATAATTTGTATTAGTTATCATACAGTTTGCGATGTGCACTTTGAGTGCTTGTCGAGAAGACATGTCGTGTTGCAAGTATTTCGTTTTCTCTCAATACGGAACTATTTGTTGCATATTATTGCAGTTGAGTCCTTCTCTCATTATTATTGACCATTGAATCATCATTGGTTAAGTTATTTTATTTTGGACAGTGTTTAACCATGTCATTGCCATTTGCAATTGTGATATTTTTGGCTGGTGTTTTCGGAGTTGGCAGTTTGGTTATGAATGCAATTGCCAAATGTTTTGCAAACGCTTCACATTTTTTGAAACGTTTTCGAATCAATTGTCCATAGCCGTTTGTGATCGGATACTCTCGTTTGTTTGGAGCCTTAAAATTTTTAAGTTGCCTTCCAAAAATTGTATGAGCATAGGATTTGAACTATAAAATTTTCCAGCTGTGATTGTAGTTCCCGTTCTCTTTGATCTCTAATCTTAGCTTTCAATTTTCTAGGTCACTACGATAAACGTTACTTCAACAGCGATGATCTAAATTTTTGCCATAAAAAAAAATTTGTCCATTAATTATAATATACTTGTGTACTTATATATTTGTAGAAGTGTTGCAATTATCAGCAATAAGTTGGTTATTTTCGTTCGTCGAATTACCGTGTTGTCAATTCAATTGGCTTTCATAAAATGCGTTTCAAATTTTCCGCTCTAGTGTCAATGTGTTGTGCGTTTTTCAAAGGAAATCGGGTGGTATTTAGGAGCTTATAAGCTTTCTATATAAACTGCACTTTATTTCGGAATTTATCTGACTTGTTGTGCAAAGGCTGGAGCAGTGAATTTATTGCTTTAAGGACTAGAGAATGATCAGAAAAAATTTCAAGTAAAGAATTACTCGGGGCTTGCTTCGTCCTAACAGTTTGCATTCTCGTTTCGTGAATTTGTATTTTTTTACAGAAATGCGTTGAGTTAAATTTTTGATGAAAGGAAAATCATGAATAATTTTTTTGTTAAAGAACCGCTGCACACTAACTATGAGGCAAAACGTCTTAGATTGATAATATTGAAGTAGTGCAATATTAGAACAACTGGCTGTGCCGCACATTAGTGTCCAGGTTGGAGGATACTCTTTTCTAACTTGCATTTATTTATCAGACTAAGTTGATATCCTGGACGAATTCGCCAACAGAGTCTTCTTGTTTTTAAGCGTAGTTTCTGTTTTTTAGCTATTGTATTGTTTTTATAATCTTCACTGACGGAGGAGCGGTATATAGATTTTGTCAAAATGTTTCCAACAACGGTTGCAAATGAAGGGAGGTTCAGATTCTGAATGGATTTAAGCACGTCCAGCTCCCCGTCTGTATGTGTTTTAAGCATTCTTATGCCGGAAAAACGACTTCAAATTTGGCAGAAACTTTGGAAGTTCTTGCAGTATGCAGGTGCGTATTGAAAATGGGCCAGGTTGGTCCACAGACACTCTTAAGGTATCATGCGAATTGAGAACACCTCCGCAAAAGGAATAAAAAATTTGTTTTTTGTTTGTTACATATAAACTATAGCAAATAAATCTATAAGCGTATATTCTGTGGGCCATGATGTAATACATATACAAAAAAGACAAAAATTTACCCCTCTAACTGCCATTTTAGTGCACCAACATATCATTTTTTTGATACCTTTATAGCGTCCGGAAGCAAGCTTCAAAAACAACATAAGGTATGCATATTCTTTATCAGCAGTGTCACTTTCGAAACACATTTAAGCATGTATGCTTGTCTGTCCATTTTGCCGTCTTTCGTTGGCAAAAAGATATTGTCTACAAGTTTGCAAGTCCCCTCTTTGAGATTCCCCTAAACCTGTCGAAGAGCATGCCCACAACGCCCACACGCCTACGCAAAACTGTGAACAGCTTTGTTTTCCATGCTTTCTGCTTGTTAGTCATAAAACAGAACACATACATAACATAAATTTCCACTTTTATACTCAAAATATAAAAAATTACACACGCCAACTTAATATTGTATTGTATGAAAGTATAGTTCTTTTCTTATGTTAGTGCTTTAAGACTTTAGTCTTGCAACTTATTTCTTTGGCTAAATTAATAAAAATAATATAAAAGTTGTAGTCACGATAACTTCCTTGTTCAAAAGTAATCCTCGCTCAATATGTGAAAGGGATATTATATACATTCACAAATAGTGAAGGATAACAACCCTTCTTGGGATAAATTTGTGGCTCGTAGCAAGAATCACTAGATCGAAACCAGATTGTTTAGTCATCAGCGTGTGTCACTGTTAAATTATTGTCAGTGGCAGGAAAATTAGAAATAAAAATTGAATATGATATTGGACTCTCAAAACTTCCTTGAGACACTACGGTTTCATCTTTATATATATAAAATCTACCATTATCAACTTTAAAATAGAAAAGTCTGCGTTGCAAAGTGACTTCTCCAAAGTACGAGACAACACAATGATAATGCTCAATGGTACCGTGTTTTTTCCTGAAACCGAATTGTTGGTCGGAAATATATAGTTTTCGTTCTAGAAATGCGGGTAGCCGACGTAGATAAATTTCTTTAAATAATATATAATAAATAATAAAATGACCTAATTCTATACGCGTATACAAAATTTTCTGTTATGATTGGTTTAACCACCATAATCGTTTCGGCGCATTTTCATTGCATTGGATTGGGGTTCAGTGTTAACATATTGTTAAAAATAAATGTTAGCAAGGTGACAGCTTTACGTAGTCAAGACTTGATAGTTATTATACTTATTCCATCACAATCAAAGGATATCTTAATGTTTGGCTTTCTAGCTCCTCCTTTTACTTCAATAACCCATATATCTCTAGCAGACCATAGGACAAGGGACGGGCTGCCTAGAAAATTTCGGTATATCTTCTGAGTTTTAACTGTCACATACACAAATGTTATTAAAATAAAAAGTTACTTTTAGATAGTGAGAAAAGTTTTCGGCCTTCTTCATATCATTTTTGCAACAATTTTCAGTTCTATCCCTTAAGGAAATTATGGGCTTGATCACGCAATACCATTCAGTGGTGGATGACTATCCGTTTTTCATATCACGTAAACACATCAACTGTTAAATACACTCTCTCTGTTAAATACACTCTCGTCAAATTACGCAAGCAAAAAAGCTCACGCTTGGCATTAGTATTGATTGTTCTGAGTTAGTGTGAGTTGTTTAGAGTTGCATTTATAAAAGAAAACAATGCAAATTGAAGCAATATAATTTCCAAGTAAAATTGTTCACATGAAAACAAGTGAGCCAAAGCAAAACACTAAAAAAGAATAATTTACAAACAAAGCCATAACAAAACAGAAATTTGTTGACTAAAAAAGTTTGAGTTAGTTGCAGAAACAAAAATCGCAAAAAAGGAAAATGATTTCTTTTAAGATATTTGCAGAATTTTATTGAGTAAGTATACAAGCTGCATTCCTTATCCTTACAGTCCATCTAATTTCTTAATAATTAAAATATTAACGAATAATCGTTTTGTGTTAATCAGTATATAAATGTTAGGCAGAATGCTTCGGCACATCATTTCCCGTCATCACCCTTGATGTCAATTGGCTACTGGTGAAAGAGAAATTCGAACTTTTTTCAGCTTCTGCACCTATTGCCCTTCATTTTCTTGTAAAGACAGTGCTTTGATGTTATTTTATCAAGTTACCATAGGGATTTTTCTTGTGATTGTTTTAGGAGGTAGAAAACGCTTTAAGATTTCTTTCCGAAAAAGGCAAAAAAAAAAAAAAATAAATTCTAGAAAAGGTTCGGAAATAATAAAAAGAAAATGTTTTGCATTTGAATCTAAATGAAATCGCCTTGTTTTTTTTAATGGCGTGGATCTAAACTATAAAATTTATGGTAGCGAATATTAAAACGATAACATTTTGAAAAACAACATTTGTTGTATGACTTTTACTTGCTGAAGGAATAATTTTATTATGTAATTGTGTGTCGAAGATGTAATAAAAATTGTGACAATTATGAATTCCTTCACATCTTTGATATTCGGAATGTTTGAAGACACCAAATAACACTAATATATGTAAATTATAAAAATAACCCAGAGAGCTGCCCGGGATTTCCCCGAATTTTACATCAAAATCTTCTGGAAGCTTAGTTTAGTTTCTAATTACCTATCCCGACGTTTGCTGGTGCTCTACAATTATAATAAAAGCTGGAATTTTTCTTTGCGAATTTGAAATCGGACAAAAATTCTTCGTTAAAAGCAAATTTGTCTTAGTCGTAACAAAATGTCAGAGAAGAGGAGGTTTTTCTGTTGGACGGACGCAGCCACATTTTCAAACAAACACACATAAATCAATCATATAATTTTATTATATATATTGTGAAGAGGCAAAGTCGCCGGCTCATTTTCCCCTCACATTCGGAGCATGGTGCTAGTGTTTAAGTTAGATAAGTAGCAGTAAGAGTCCAACGACTAACGACATGCAGCGGGCATCGTATTTCAATTGAGATCCGGCAAGGTTGTCAATAGTGACCTTTAAGGGAGAATTCCCGTTTTTGAAGGAGTAATTCCCGCTTGGCTCGAGAGAAAGAAGTCCGCTCTGACTTAGTTTTTTCAACGTCGGTCGAGGTCTAGAAATACAACGGGGAATAATGTAAAAATCTTTTGCGACGGCGAGTTAGTATAAATTAAAGATAAGAATTAGCATACAGTAGATTATTAATTGAATAAGGATAAGAATATCAAATTATCTTTGAAATGCTTTAATTACACCATATTAAATCCATACGTCTTGTTATATCAAATATCTTATTATATGAAATATAAAAACTCTAAAGAAAAGAAAAAAGTGGGGTTATTTAACGGAGGGGGGTTGTAAAGGAAGACACAGATAAAATTCTGTGTGGTCTCTTGTGGTGTACAACGACTAAGAGCCCCACAATATAATATATTATATGTAACTGCTCTTGTTATTAAAGCCCCTGACGGTTCACCAAGAATGCGCGTCATCGAGGAGATATGATGGGTAAATTAAAATATTAATTTAAATGAACACAAAAAAATTCTCTTCAAGTAAATTTAGATTTTCAATTGTTTTTGTATTGAAATTTTATTAAAATGTAGGAAACCTTCTTTATTATTGAAATTATTATTATTATTATTATTATTACTATTATTATTATTATTAATTTCGCCAGAGAAATAAATTCTAAGACTAAACTGTTAAAAGCACTAGCATTTAAGGCTATCGGCTTTTATTAAAAACTCTACCGCACTTGAGATACGAACCCACGACCATTGACTTGCTAGTCGAGATTCTAGCCTTCGGCTACTCAGGCGGATATTATTGAAATTAAATTTGGTTAATGTATTCATACTTTAATTCACGTCTGTATATGCCCTGTACGCGGCGATGAATTTGGGACTTTGATGGTTATTGAAACTGGTAGTTCTGTGGCGGTTGCGCTTTTTGTGGGTAATGCAGCTGTGAATTTTGATGTCTCTATTGCAGCTTTGTTTTCTTTGTGCTTGGGTATTGTGGTTTGTAGTCACGGTTTTACTTGGCTTCTGACGTGTTATTTTGGTATTTTTTTGTGACAACTCCGTTTTTATTCCTGCTTGCATTCTGCCTGCGTGACTGGTTTTAGTTCGAATACTTGACGGTTGGCTTAATTTGTTTATGGTGACTGGGTTTAGTGGGGAACGCAGCCAATTTAAAAGCTGTGGCGTTGGTTATCTTAATCTGCGTGGGCTCACCAACGAAGGAATACGATGACCGAACAATACATCCCTTTAGAAGGAGTGTTCATATATTCAAGGAAAACTGTAAGTAACCATTTCTCTTTTACGACTGTAAGTTCTATCGGAGGAAATAAGAAGAACTATAGTCTACAACAAAAAAAAAAAATAACTAAAAAAAATTTTCTAATAATTTTGTATGGGAAAGACTAATTGTTTCTTGTTCTCTCTTTTAAGACTAAAAAAAAAAAAAAAAAAAATAGAAAGGAAGGAAGTAATAATAACGAAGATAGAGGAAATATATTAATAAAGTGATTTCTTTCCATTACAATTTTTACCACGTTTTACATTTTGGCGATAATTGTGTGGCAAACCCAAGTAGAATTTTAATAGTAATTAATTTAAGTGTGAATCAACTATTGCTTTAATGGAGACAACTTTAATAACAGGTAGGATAGCCAATCGTAATGATAAAAATCAGTTCACTATCGTGTCATTAATTTTCGAGATTTTGCCACCGCGTTTAAATATACCGTCAGTGTCGCGTCGCATGAAATTAATTTTGATCATTTTACCGTCAGGTTTTAGCGAATGAGAAAAAAATGTATTTACGCGCCAAAATTAATTTTAGAAGTTTTATTGCCTGGCTGCATTGAAACTAATGCAAAAATTTTACCTCTAGAATATTCCAAATAAAATAGATTGCTTTATCAGATTAGTAATAAATGAATATTTTTAATCAACCAGAATTGAAATTAATTTACCTCCTAATGATCCGTACAAAAAAAAAATTTTTTTTATCTTACCGTCGGGTTACTCGTCTACATACAGATTCATTGCCGTTTATTATCGAAGTACCGTCGTGTTATTTGCGCATTAAACAAACTTTGCCTTAATTGAATATTATTGTAATATTAGTTTGGGGAAAAAGAAATCCATTATTTTGATATGAACTTCAGGACTTTATTTAACATGCTTCGGATTGTCCGATTTGGGTCTAATATGCACCGTTTTGTTGTATGATCTGTTGCCATTTTAAAGATAACTTCAAAATGCCTCTCTCATAGAAGTCCTGGTCTCTATTTGCAAAAAACTCTAGTAGTCGATTTTCACAATCCTCCCTAGATTCCAATTTTTTATCATTAAAGAAATTTTGCAATGCAAGAAAAAGATGATAATCGCTTGGTGCCAAGTCCGGACTGTACGGCGGATGCATTAAAACTTCCCAACCAAGCTCCCGAAGATTCTGGCGAGTCACTGTAGACGTATGTGGCCTAGCGTTGTCCTGGTGGAACACGACACCTCTCCTGTTGGCCAATTCCGGCCGTTTCTGGTCAATCGTAGAGATCAGAATTTAGCGTTTGGCCATATGGAAGCAACTCATAATAAATAATCCCCTTCCAGTTCCACCAAATGCATAGCAAAACCTTCCTGGCCGTTAGTCCTGGTTTGACCACAGTTTGAGGTGCTTCACCGCTCTTTGACCATGATCGTTTTCGCACAGGGTTATCGTATGTGATCCATTTCTCATCTCCAGTCACCATCCGTTTAAGAAATGTGTCTATCTCATTCCGTTTGGCCAAGGCTTCGCAGATGGAAATTCGATCCATCATGTTTTTTTCTGTTAATTGGTGTGGCACCCAAACATCGAGCTTCTTTTTGAATCCAGCTTTGTGTAAATGGTTTAAAACTGTTTTATGCTCCTGGGCGATGTTACGACTGCTAACATGCCGGTCAACTTCGATCATTTCTTCGATTTTATCGACATTTTCGACGACCGGCCTACCTGTGCGAGGTGCATCTTTAACATCAAAAATTCCTGAACGGAATCTACGAAACCAAAATTGCACATAATTGGCTGTTACAGTATCGGAACCATAAACTCCATTCACAATTTTAGCCGCCTGGCTTGCATTTTCGCCTTTGTCAAAGAAAAACTGTAAAATGTACCGAATTTTCTCTTTGTTCACTTCCATTTTTAACACGCTGTAACTCACAACTGAATGCACCAAACAAAAAACAGCAAAAGAATTTTTTTTTACTGCGAAATGTCACCTTTCCAACGGGCATAAATATGAAATTGTTTGATCGATACTTTACGAGAAACCTATCAGTGCAGCCATCTACCGAAAAAATAATGGATTTCTTTTTCCTCAAACTAATATATTTGGTAAATTTCTGAGCTTTTGTCCCACAAACGCTCTAGATTGTCACTCGGTTATTATCTATTTAAATTACCGTTTTATTTCCCTAATTGACCAAGTCTGCCAGTTAAAAAAAAACTGAATACAGTTCTACCGCCCTAATGTACAGCATGAGTCAAATATTACCGTCTATTTCGTTAAACGAATAAGTAAAATAATTAAGGAACTTTACGATATGTTATGTTGTATTTCAACAGCCGTGTTATGTTAGAAAAAGGCGGCCGACGCTTATATCGATTGAACTATTTTGGGAATTTCTTTGTTAAATTTTTGGACTTCATCTCCTATGATGACCAACTTATCCATCCTTTCCATCTCCTCGTTTGTGGTTCGGGGAGACGTATTTCATCCAATTATTCTGATCTCGTTGAATATTAAGCTAGAAGCTTCAGCTCATCTTAAGCTTTCACCAAGAGTCCTAAGTTGCAGTTTCTCTTTCAGAATATTAATTTTATCAGAGTTTACAGAGCGTTATATCATGCGTCCTGGCATTTTGAGTATGATGACATTAAAGCGACTTTGTTTCGTAGTTATTTGATTCTTCATTCCGCTATATCTGAGCGTGCCTCTGTTAAACACAACTTTACGAACGCACATCCGATTGCAAAGAGTCTGTAAGATGTGGTTGTATACTGTAACACTTGTTACAAATACACCTTTTTTGAGGTGAGTTTGTCAATCTCACTGCTTCAGAAAATGAGTGACAATAAAAAGATTTTGGCAGGAAAATAAGAAAAAGCAAAGAAAACAGTACGACCAACTTCATGGATGAGATTTTAGGCCTTATTTTTGGTGTGCTTTCGGATAGAAAATAACCAAGATTATTGTCCGGAGTCGAAAGGTAAAATAATTTAATGAAAGACAAGAAACGAAAAGTTTTCAGGAAAAAAAAAAAAAATTAAAAAGAAAGACGTCGGGTGATGGTAAAAAAATGGCAAAATGCAAAATTTGAAACAACAGAAAATGTGTCGGATAGTTGCGGTAAAAGGAGTAAAAGCAATATTTCAACTTGTTATGACTTTAAACTGAAAAAGCAATTCGATGATCCCAGGTCAAATGAACGTTAATTAAAAATTTCTAATTGACTCATTTTGTGTTAAAACTAAATGATGATTAAGGAGTGTTATTATTGACATAATTAAAGACAATAACAAAGTGGATATTCCGGAAGGATGTATAGATTACGGATTAATGCTGGAGAACAAAAAAAGGTGAAAAATCTATTGAGGAAGACAATAGAAGCAAAAGATTTGAATAAAGAGAGAACATAGAACATATGCTTTGAAACGAATAAAAGATAGACAGATTGTTTAAAAATTTTTTAGCTGAATATTAATGATAAAATAAATACGTTCATGTTTAAATACTGTTACAAATAAACATTATTAAGTTCATAACTTAAATTGCAACGAAAAATATATGAAAAGTTTCGACACTTGAATAAGCGATAGAATGGAAGAATGTGTAAGAAACTTCTACATACTATTTTTTTTGTTAAGAAGACGAAGAATATTGGCGCATGTATCAATAGATATCAAAATTGTTGCTATCAAAACCATAAAGGACAATAAAAGAAGAAAATCAGAAACTACCTGTTGCATATAGAAAAATATTTTCTTTGAAAAAAACTGTGAAGGTTGTTATTATTACTGCTGCTGAAGTGTAAGATAAATGCTAATAGAAACAGTATGCTACAATTTATTGCCGATTAAAAAAACAATTTAAGTGTTCGGTATTTCACGCACTACACTACCATAACCACAGAAACTAATACAATACGACAGCGAATTTCGACCAACGTTCCAACATCCTGCGTCAGATATCAACTGAAATGAGATATAGAAAGAAGAATTTTGTTTACGCATATTTTTTTAGAATAAAATCTTGTATTACTTAGGGAAAACCAATAATAATAGAATAAGTAGATTTTTCTTTTTATTTTGAATTCAATAAATAACATCTCAGACCAAGAGTTTGGATACATAAAGAAAAATGTAAAAATTAAACAATTTTTTTTTTTATTTATTCATGAGAGGGGGGCAACTTTGGGGTCGTCGGACCCAACTTCGGGATCGAAGAAAACCAACAGTAGAGTAGGGTATAGAACTAGCCTAGAGCATATGATCTGGCCGGTCGGTGAGTAGATTTCGTTCATTCGTCTATTCATATAACATTTCTTTAGGTTTAAATATCTGTGGAGTGTCCGCGAGATAAGAAATTGAAAAACTCCCTATATCCCCCGAACTAGCTAGCTGAACAATGGCACGTGCGGTCTTCTCTACAGCCTCTGAACCTCTTAAAGTGGCGCTTTAGAGAACCCTTAAAAATAATCAAGTCCGTAATGCGATAGTTGGACAGATCTTGAGCACTTACAGACTTATCATGTTACAAGTCCTCTAAGAATTTAGGAATGGTTTACAATAAAAGGAACATATTTTTTTAAAAATATAAGTAAACTGGCATGCTAATTGCTATAGAAACATTATATTCGTCTGGAAGATATAATGTGTGTTCACGTTTTGTGCTAATTTTCTGCATGTTCCTTTACACTCTTATTTAACTCTTGCCTTACAAAAGGATACTTTCCTGAGCAGTGGAAAGAAACCGTTTTAATCTCCCTTCCTAGAAGTGCTGCCAGGAAAGACGTGGAAAATTATAGAGGGAGCACTGACGTGACACCGTCACTTGTGTCCATATTCTCACCCTATCAACATGGTTTTATTAAAGCTAAGTCTACTATGGCAAACTTTATGGATTTTGTTTGTTTAATTTATAGTGAATTATCGAAGTGTATAAAAACTGATGTGGTTTATGCAGAAGACTCTAAAACTTTTAGCGTGGTTGACCATAAACCACTTTTATGTGTTGGCGTTCCTGTTGGCTTATAAGGCTGTCAAAAACTCATACCAACTATGAAATGAACCATCCCCTTCGAGTTGTCAATGTCTTAATGACTATGTAACGTCCGCGAACAAAGTTAGGGTAGGGTGCCAATCGGTCTGTTTTTGTCGTAAGTGTAGTAATAACGGCCGCTATGCACTAAGAGATCAAGCGAGAGAAAAATGAAATAATTTGAGAGAAAAGAGCGAGAAAAGTATGCTTGAGTTTTCGGTCATTGTTTTTTGGCTACGAGTGAAGTGAAGTTTGAATTGTGAAAGAGATCGGACGGAATGTGATGGTGACGTTTAAATCACAATAATTGACCTTCTTTGTAGTAACAATTTATTAAAAATGAAAAAGGAGAAAAAAAAGATAAGTATAATTAAAAATCTTTTTTTTACTTGTAAATGTTATCAGTACGAGTTTTTTAAACCGATATAAGTGTTAGTAAAGGCATAAGAAATATTAATAAGAAAAAGATTCATAATATCACAAAGTTAAATTCAGGATAAGAAAAGAAACGAAATGTAGAGCAGAAAACACGAAAAGCCATTAGAGAAAAACAAAGATATAAGCGAAAATATTGTTAAAAAGGAAAAAGCATATCCATTAGGAAACAAAACTTAATGTACTATAAGAAAGGATTTTTGGTAAATTGAACAAAAAAAACATACACTAAAGTGATTAAAATGTATAATTGCAAAGAAAAAACAGAGAAATAAACATATGATCAAACCAAGAGAGTTTACGTATATATACACAGAGATGTATAGTTCTGCCTCTACGGCGAAGAAATATGTTCTAGAGCGATCTATGATGAGTATAAAGAGTAAAAGCCGAATTAGCACTAAAAACAGTAACTAATTCGATACTTTCCTAAGTAAAAAGGTTATTTACTTAAATTCAAGCTTAATCATAATGAAAATTCAAAAAAAAAAATGAACAGAAACATTTTGTATACTATTCCTCGGAATAGTCAAACATTATTACAAGTTTTGTGTCTAATTGCATAATTTCCTCATAATGAACAATTTATAACAACAAGAAATAAGTCATTTAGTAAAAGAAATGTATTTGGCAAAAGTGAAAGAAAAGAAAAAGAAAGAAGAAGAAAGAATACGTTGAAGAGCAAGTAAAAAGAAAAGAAAAAGAAAGAAGAAGAAAGAATACGTTGAAGAGCAAGTAAACTAACGTACCGAAAGGAAAAGCAATCCGTTAGAAATAACGAATCTCTAGTTGAAAAGTAAAACAAAAGACATATGTGGTTATGTTAGCAACTATTCAGTTACATTAGTGCTAAATTGTACTTATTTTACTTGCTAGTGTTTTAATGACTATTTAAAAGTTTACGTTTTCGTTTTTTTTGCTTATGCACAATTCTTAACTTGAATTATATTGAAGCTAACCCAAAATAAGAAAATAAAGTGTTTGTTAAAGCCTTTTTAAGAAAAAAAAGCTAAAATCTTTATTATTCAAGACATCCTGGTAAAAAGGGCAAGTAGCTAAGCACCTGTTAATGACTTCAAAGTTTGTATAGTGGTGAAATTGCCTGCCTTGGTGTTTTGCAGTTTTGGCTTGTGCTCGATTGAATACAAACACCTTTGGAAGGAAAGAATCGAATAATTTTACATTCTCAGGGAGCTAAATGGTCACAAAGAAAGTAAGTTCATGAACACCTCTTTACTATTTGCAAGAATCATCAAGCTGCCACCCACTCAATAGGTGATGACAACAATCAGAGATTATTTTAGTTAATTAAGAAAAAAAAAATAATGAATATTTATAGGGGAACTGGGGACGGATACTGACGGACGAAGACGGGACCAGCGAACGACGGACGACAGACCCTGCAGACTGACTTACACAGGATAACAAAAAAAAGGCCGATTGAAGGCATTTATTTTGCTGTTGGTTTATATACATACATTTTTTTTTTTTAATGCGGCACAGCGGGCCAAGAGAAACAGCTCTACCGTCTACGAGCTAGGCCGCGTTACAACTATTATAATCTTTACGACAAAGTGCCGTCGTTATTTCTGAAAGTAAAGAATGCAATTTTAAATTAAAATGTCTAACCATTCCTCCGGGTTGCTACAGTTTACTTTTCTTGTCGTTAACTTTCCTATGTGGAACTCTAAATTGTAACTTAATTAGGATTACATAGGTATGTAATCGCTTGTTAGTACATTCTGAAGCTTCTTCTTCTATGGAAATTGATGCACTGAATTAATAATTATATTATATAAATATAGGACATTTGGAATGTAAATGCTTTCTTATTTTTTACTGAAATGCAAAATTAATAACCCTTACCATAGCTACAACATCGGTGAAATATATAATTTTAGCAATTCGCAGTTTCAGAACAATGGTCCGAGGACTGAATGCTTACAAAGCTTATAGTCACCGCCTTTTTTCATAAAGCCCAAGATACTATCTTTCAAAAACTCTGCTATTATATTTTGGAGTGGTTTGGAATTTGCGCTGACTTAAATATTTTGCTACTATTTTGCTAATTCGAATGCGTTTTCAGCGTCGGCAGTGCTTTCAACTGCTGCGCTTGTCATGGAAAGTACTTTGTTATCACCTTCGGTCGATGAAAGCGAAATTGCATGTCGGATAGCCGTCTCTGTTTGGGTATAGTGAGTAATGGATGAACGCATACTACACAGTCTAAAATTTTTGTGGCGATATCCAAGAGACAGACGGATGCGATAAAAGCCGCATTTAGCGGTTTGTTTGGTTTAGGTGTTATACTAACTGTTGTTACTGTTGATCCATATTCACAAAAATTTTCCTTGAAATTGGGAAACGGGAAAAAGTTTGACGAGGACTTCGGTATGGCGGTCGGTTACCGCTGTAATGACAGAAGCTATCTCTTTGCAATTTAAGGATGGCGCAATGTTACCTGCCGTGGTAGTTTTATCCATCTCTTAAGTTACTGCTTTTACTTGATAGTAATTTAATCGTTAAAGCGCCTCCTGTTTCAATCGCGCTGCCCTTTTGAATCTTGTGCAACTGCAATAGTATCTCAACATTTCTTGTTTTCTATATCTTTTCCACTTTATGACTGAGCTGTTTCAAGTTGCTTTTGCATTTTTCAGTATATAATTGTAGCTTATGTTTCCAGCTTTTTGAATAGCGGTTGTTTCCGTTTTATGCATTAGTTTCAACTTTACATTTGCGTCGCTTCTTTTATGATTTCCCATGCGTTCTGCGTCTCTAATGCTTTCCATGCTATCGGCATTTCTATTTGGTTACCATTTTTCACTTTGTGGTTTGTGGCTTAGTTTTTTTTTTACTGCAGATGATTTGGTATTGTGTTGTTGTTTTACGTATGGGAATTTGTAGATGTTTGTGTGTTCTTTTTTTTGGATGTAATTATTGCGCACTGCCAGCTAGTGGCCCTACACTGGAGTAAAACCGCTTCCGTTTTTCTTAACAAAAATCAATGGGGTCCTGATCGTTACTCAGAAATTGTAAACGAAACACTCTACTCTCTACCTGCGAATTAGGAAAAAGTCGGCAAACAAGACAGAATGGCTAAATCTGTTTTGCACATTCCTCAAATGAATATATATTATCTGCCTAAAAACCGATTAATTCTAAAATGAATACTGTATACGTCGCAATTATCTTTTTCGATGCCTAGCGTATTCGTTTTAAAATTAACCCATTTATTATCTCAAAAAATCGAAAAAATAAAATCCAATCAATTGTAACTTCAACACAGATGGACAAAAACGGCTAAATCAACTCAGAGTTTCACGCTGATTAAGAATATATATACCTTACAGGATCTCTGAAGTTTCCATGTGTGGTGGGTATAAAATCAGCGATTAGCAGTAGATTACAAAAAAGCATTTGAAAAAATTGGAAATGACAAATCTCGTTTTATCACATCAGAAGACATCTTAGATAGATTAGTGAGAGGAATAAAACTAAACAAAAAATCAACGGCTTTAGCTACCCTTTTAACACCCAAAAGGTGCTACAAAAACAAAAGTTTCCAAAGATTGCTAACTATGTCCTCATTAGGATTAAATACTGAAGCCTTCTTATAAGTAGATGACATAATAATTTACAGATCTAGCTTTAGGCACCACGACAGAAATTTAATAAAGACACTAGAAAGAATTAGGAAGTACACCTAAAATTAACAAAAAAAAAAAACAGAAGATTCTGTAATTACTGTGGCAAATTCATAAAAATTTTTTTTAATTTGAACAATAATTAAATGATATTTTAAGAAAAGGCTGCAACAGACGAATGTCAAAAATCACTCTTATAACTGAACTTGTGTAAGGGGTGTGGCTGGAAATCGTCACTGTCTGTCTGAATATCGAACGACTGACATTATTATTTTTAGAGCTACTCCTAAGCAGCACTTGAAGAGGATAGGAGGCTGTGGAGACGGACGCACATATCTTTGCTGAGCTTGTTAGTTCATGAGATATGATGGGCTTTAAATTTTCGTCCCACGGACGCTCCATAAGGGGATATATATAACCTAGTTACCGAGCGCGAAGATTATAAGCTTCGGTTCATTCTGCCCCCTACCCTAACAATGGTCTCCTTCGGTCTATTATTTCTAATGGGAGACCCCGATTTATCTCCCGTGCCATACGACAATACCCAAATTTTGCGTACAAGAGATGCTACACATTAGGCGCAATACGAGATAGTCGCACACCTATTTATAGCGTAAGCAAGCAAGTCTGTAAACAAACATGAAAAAAAGCAAAGTATAGAAAAACAATTATTTGCGATACACTTTCGAGTTCCTCATTTTAGCTCCTATTTATTTGGTAAAAAATTCACAAGGATAGGTGAACACAGGCCACTAGTATCACTATTGTCCCACAAACACTCTGCCTCAAAATTGACCAGAATAAGTATAGAATTATCTGAATACGATTTTAATATAGTATATAAAAAAGGTTCAAGTAACATCGACGCTGATGCTTTACCAGTAATAAATGTAGACTCTCGCGTACTAAAAGAAATGATCCCAACATCCAAAGAAGAAAAACAGGAATAGACGAAAAAAGCTTTAGTGATAACCAGAAGTAAATCAGCGAGGGAAAATGGAAATAATGAATAATTAAACCTGTGGGAATGTACATCAGTACATGGCGGTATTAAAGACGCTATAATTGAAAATTTTAAAGACGCCAACTTCATACCACTGAAATGTAATGGAAATCGACGCTATTTCGGTTCATTCTTGTCATAAATTATACATAAGCAATCTTAATAGCTTAAGTTAACAAACAACGATTTCACAAAATCACTGAAATGGTCTATTGAAAAAAAAGAACATCATTAAATTGTCTGCATAACACGCAGGAAACAAAAACGATTTCATAATTGGACCCACGTTGAGACAACCCAAGAGTAAGAAGATTTCTTGAGATTCGTGGGAGAATGTTAAAATCAAGCTTGCCGAGCAAGAATGATGACATAGAATGATGATCGTAGTGGTCTAAAGACTGCAACATGTAGTTTTATATTGTTATATTTCTTACAAATGCCCAAGACACACGTAAGAGTGCGGAGATATCAAAAGTCATCAAAAAAAAAACTTACAAGACACCAAAAATAAAAATATTGCCCTTTTAGCAGAATATTCACGAGTGATTTAATCCAGAGCCACGTTCATCTTTATTTGACCCTTATTTCCAGCGTCATGTATACAAGAGAAGAAGATACACAAAATAGAATATAGTGTTCCAAGTCAATAGACACAGAAAATCGGTTGTTATTTTTGTTGCAATTCAATAATACACATTCCAAATATTACCAGCACAACAAGGACAATAGTGCTGCTTATATGCGGTGATAAATAGAATTTTTCTAATAATGTAAAGCAATATTTTTCTCAAGGCAAAATTTATCTAAAAATTTCTGTAAAAATTGAAAGAAAAAAAATAAAGATTTCAAGTGAAAAAGCCTTTTAAACTATTTAATATAGTTAACAGTAAAGTCAGTTCACGGAATTTTCTAAAAAGATTAAAGACGTTACGTTTTTTTTTTAATTTCGCAAAGAAAAAAAATCCAAAAATTTTAGCTAGAGGTTCTTTGCATGTGAAAAATGTTAAAGATAATGAGAAATTATCCTGATGAGATAATGCAATCTGAATACGATGCCTCATTACCCATACGTGGTTTATGGTTCGATGCTCGTTCTGGTAATTTTTTACAAAATAGGTATATAAACTTTGGAGGGTGTAGCCACAGTAACATAAAAAAAATTTATTGATGAGTATTAAATCAAATTGAAAAATGATTTATGTATAGCAATTTACTCGTAGTATATATAAAAGCTTATATATATATAGACGTATTTATATACACACACATTTACAAACATACATATTTACATTCGCACACATATACATAATTTTGAGTAAAAGTATTGATAGCTATTATACATTTTAATATTTTAATTGCTAGATAAAATGTAAAAAAAATGAAATAAAGAAAAGAGTTTTTTTCTACATATAAGAAGAAATTAGCTTAGGGATATTCGTACCCAAATACTGCTATGTATTTGTAACCACAGTATGTGCTTCGCTGGTGTTGTGGCCCCACGCTGGGCGTCTTTTCAGTGTAAGCAGGCGTGTGTGTGCCTTTCAGACTACCACACCATTGCACCAATTGCATTTAACTAATGTAGTAGTAAACCAATGTATGTCTTTTCTTATCTAAAGCTGTTATGTAAATAAATTTTAGGGCAACATTGCAGTGCCACTATAAGAGATATGGAGGCCTATGAGCCATGCGTACGTGTCTTCGCTGAGCTACCTAGTTCGTGAGATGCGGGAGCGGCTTCACATCTTTGCTCAAGGACACTCCTATTACAGTTACAATCAAAAGGAATTGTACGTACTTGCCCCTTATCGCATATGCGAACAGACGAAATCCCTGCACATTGGTATCCTTTCGGCTCCAGAAAAGTTTGTGAAAGATAGCGAAGATGGGTCCGAAGACCCCTCTAAGCTACTTTCCTCCCCTATATATTAAAATATTGTTTATTTCCTTTTTGTTTCTTTAACATTTTTAATCCGAATTTATTATATTAAAATGTGTGTCGTGTAATTTATTTAATTGTAAATATGTATGTAGGTACGAATGTAACTATATATGCAAAAATGTATATGAATATAAGCTTTTATATATAATGAGATTAAATTTTTATATATGTAAATCGCTTAACATATATACAATTAATACAAATGTAGATGGTCCCACTTACATGTTTTTATTACATTTAGCTAGTTTCTAATTAGACATCCTCGGATGAATTTCCCGTGACATCTGGTGTTCCTCAAGTGATTAAATCCAGCCATATCTTAATGTATGCTAACAATGTTAAACGGTTTTGTTCCTTCTCCTTGGAGTCCCAATCGTGTGAACTTCAAATTGACTTAAATAATTTGGTTATATGGCGTTAGTTAAATTTTATGAAATTAAATTTAATAAAATGGAAGAAGCTGTCTTTCTTAAGAGGGAAGTCATTCATTACTAAGTATTTCATTGATTCACGCAAGTTGGAAAACGTTGATTCGTTCATCGATTTAGAGATTTAATTCGACCAAAGATTTAATTTGTACATGGAGCTCCTTTTTAAGTGAAGCTCCGTCCAAAGAGCTTAGTGATCTTTATATTACAAAAAGGCTATATATGTGCTTAGTTAGATCCATGCTTGAGTATACCTGTGTTGTGTTGTCTCCTTCTTACAGTTGTTTTATAAATTCAATTTGATCCGTTCAAAAACAAATCTTGCTATTTACCCTTAGGAATTTGTACTGAAGCCCGCTTGTCTCTCTGCCTTATTGTAAGAATACGTTGCTTTTGTTATCCTTATCATCGCTTGAGAAACGCAGACTTATTCTAGGTGTTTCCTCCCTAATTAAGTTAATTAATGGTACTATCGATTCGCCCACATTACTTGCTGAGATAAACTGTAAGCCTAATCGCTTTCTTCATTAAGCAGAGTCAGTGCAAGGATAATTATGAGCAGTGTAACTTGTTCAAAGTCCCTTGTAGAAACCTAAATGACGCCTATCACTTAATCTCATTATCGGACTCTTTAATTGCTTAACAACATTGCCTAATAAATACGATTTACCTAGGTCGTATTTAAACTAACTTGCAATCTTAACATCTCATTATGATTCGAAAATTAACTGGTTTAATTAACGGTATGGGTTGCTAAGCTTTTGCATGTTTGCAGTGGCTTAGAGGTTCACTTGTAATCTGGTTCTATACTGGTTGTAGGTGTGCTCCTGTGTTAGTTGTGTACATGTTTTTTTTTCTTTGTTATTTATGTAAACTTGAATTATTATTTAGTTACTATTATTATAATTTTTTCTTTACTTCTCCTTGTGTACTTTACACTAGTTTTTAGAATTAATTAGTATATGTCTTACTTCTAAGGGTCAATTGAATTCGACTGTTAGTTTATTTTAGTTGAGCTTCATGTGTAAATGAACAAATAAATAAACTAGCGTCCTTTACATCTATTTCGTGAAAAGGACCAGTGTATTGTTTTATTTATATCAATCATGTGTTTTTTCTGAAGCTAAATTTTCGTTACCAAATTCATCACATTATAATATATTTCTTTTCTTTCCAATTCTCCTTTTTCATGCTTTATTTATCAATTAAAAATGGGAAAAACTGGACATGACCACACAAAGGTACAAGTGATTGAATTTTCAATTTACCAAGGAATCTAACCAGCGATATAATTCATTCAATTGGCGACTGTAAAAAAGATATGGAATCGACTTTATTTATTTATTTCTTTTATTTATTTTAATTCTACTTATGCATGAAACTCAACTAAACAAATAACAGTCGAGTTCCATTGGCACTTATAGCAAAACTTATCTTAATTAATTTTAAAACTTAGTATAAGTACAATAAAACAAATGAGAAGGAAAAAAAAGAAAAAAAGCATGTATACAACTAGCATAAAGCTGCACCCACAATCGGTACGGGACCAAAATGCGATTGAACTCCTAAGCCATCGCAAACATGCATAAATTTGGCAACCGATAATAGTTAACAACAATTCATTTTCGGCTCATCGTGACATTTTAAAGTTAAGAGCTAGTTTAAGTACGACATAGATAAATTACGCGTATTAAGCAATGTTGCTTTAATGGACTTTAAAGAATGCGATAATGAGAATAAGTGATAGACATCATTTAGGTTCTTGCAAACAACTCTGAGCGGGTTAAACAGCTCATAATTATATTTAGATTGACGAAGCTTAACCAAGATAAAGTGCCTAGAGAAGCGGTTGGGAACATTAAAGCTTATTTCACAAAGTAATGCAAGTGAGTACCATTTATTAGCTTGATTACGAAACCCCAAGAACAAATTTACGTTTTTCGAGAGACGGTAAGAACAACAGAAGCAATTTATTTTCATAGGGGGGAAGAGAGGCAATCGGATCCCAACCCAAATTCCTAAGGGCAAACAGCAAGAATTGCTTCTCATATTCTCAAATTCATAGCACCTATATGGTGGAGACCACGCAACAGAAGCATGCTCAAGTATAGGTCTAACCAAACACATGTTCAGTCTTTTAGTAATGTAAGGAGCATCACGCTCTTTGGACCACCTCTTTATAAAACCAAGCGCGGACCTAGCTTTGCTTAACGAGAGCTCAATGTGCAAGTTAAAACGTAATCTATGGTCAAATAGAACGCCTTAATCTGTGAACGTATCGACGTCGTCCAACTTATGCGAATCAATGAACTACTGAGTAATGAATGATTTTCTTCTTGAGAAAGAAAGGTTCTTACATTTATTTAGATTTAGTTTCCGAAAATTCAAAGAGAACCATGCAACTAAATTATTGAAGTCACTTTGAAGGTGATGGGATTGCGATTCTAGAGAGAAGGAAGAAAACAGTTTCACATTATCAGCGTACATTAAGATCTGGCTGGAATTAACCACCGATGGGAGATCATGAATGTATAAACTAAATAAAATGGGTCCTAAGTGGCTGCCTTGCGGTCCGCCAGACGTCACGGGGAATTCATCCGAGGTGATGAAGTTAAACGGAACCCTGAAGGATCTATTTTGCAGATAAGAGCTTATCCATTTCACTAAATAGAAACGGTAGCCAGAGGCTTGGAGTTTAAAGATAAGTAAGTTATGGTTAACCAAATAAAACGCTTTGCTTAAATCAGTGTATATTACATCTGTGTGAGAGCCACTAGAAAAAGCATTGAAAACATGACAAGTAAACTCTAGCAAATTGGTGACCGTAGATCGCCCTTTCCGAAAGCCATGCTGGTGTGGAGAAATATTAATTAATGGCAAAGGCCACATGCTGAGTCACAATTCGCTCAACCAGCTTAGGCAAGACATTCAACTTGGCTATGCCCCTGTGGTTCTCAAGAGATTGTCTACTTCCACTTTTATAAATGGGAATAAGGAAACTACTCTTCCAACACAAAGGGAAAACACATAAATTCAAAGACCGGCTAAAAATTTTAGAGACAACACCATATAACTCTACAGCGCAAGATTTAAGTACACATGATGGAATTCCATCAGGTCGAAAATAGTTTGCTTTATTGATAATTTACACCTCTACCATAAATTTCTTATTACATCTTCAAGTTTATGGATCTTTTAAATTATGAATACGAGATTGCATTACTTTTCTGAAAATTTTCTAAATTTTGGTAATTTTCGGTCAATATATTGACCAACCATATATGCAACTTTACGTTTGTCCTTCAGAAAATTGTACGCGAAGTTTAGGATCGCACTATTAGAGAAGAGTTTTTATACGATCCTACTAGGTGGTTATCGCTTCGTAACCCGTATTTTACCCGTAATTACAGGGCTTGTTGTAATTTCGTTTTATAACAGAAGGGTTTACGAAAATAGCCTACAGGTTTTCGACGATGATCGAAATTTATTTTGAAGGGGAGTAAGTTCGATTATCTCTATGGTACAGGGGTAGTTGCTTGTATTGTATGAATGTCGTTAAATTTATTTTATTTGTGAGAACTCATTTATTGGCATTATCTCTAAACTTCGCTTATTATTCGTTTATTAATCTACCTTTCTTCGGCATCGCTAATGGATATATCGGTATAAATGCCTTTATATTTTCTTTACTTGTTAATATTGAAGTATTTAAGTTTCAGATTATCTTTAGATTTCGTTTATTATCTCTTTATTACCTGTTGGCTTTTTTCCCTTTTTTTCGAAAATAGTTCGCTTTCTTGACTAATTAAACCTTTACATCCTTTACAGCATCACATCTCTATTTTTTGATTATGCTTGTTTTTAATTAGAAAGGGGAAAACCTAAGCTTTATACCCTTAGGTCAAATCAACGGGAAACATAAACGAAGCTATCTATAAGATCGATTTATTTTACCCTTCAATCTTCAGTTATTCCTTTTACCGATTTGCGTCGCCTCCACGAATTGAATTTCAGGACGAGAGGATTTTAACGAAAGCACGGTGGCTCCAGAATGATGTTGGAAAGGGAAAATGGTTTACGAACCTATGTTAGAATTAATTTGCGATATATTTGGAGTCGACGATAAGAATAATTCCTGCCTACGTCTATCCTACCTGGAAACGTTTTGTCAAACCCTTTCTATTATTATTACTACGATTGGAAGTATCGATTAAGGAAGATATTCGGTTTTTTTCGACTGTTTTTATATTAGTTTAGTTTTTTTTTTGCGACAACTCAAAGGGGTTTCACTACAGCTTGCTAGTCTTTTACTTATTTTGATTTCCTTTTCTTCTCAAAATATGGTTTTGTTCTTTTTTTTTGCTTTCAAAAGCCCCTCTTGATACTTCGTTTTTTCCGCACAAGCTTGTATAGTTTTCACTTAGATTTTTTGATTTTTTTTTTTGTTCTTTTTTCTGCAGGGTTTGGGTTAACTATAGAATGGCGTTGTATTCACGCTGTTAATGCTTCAATTAAATTATGTTGTTTAATTGTCCGAAATATAGAGCTGAAAAATTTCGATAAAACTTTCACTTTTCTTTCCGTAATTTTCTTCTTTTTTTTCACCGATTTTTTTTTTTATGTAAAAAAGTCTCTACTCGGGCGCTGCTTGTGAGGGCTTTGCGGTCCACTCTCTGAGGAAAGTTTATTTATTGAAATATTTAATTTTTTCAAATTGTCTTTAAAACTTCGCTAATGGTTTGTTTATTTACCGTTTTGCTTAGTATAAGTACAATAAAACAAACAAGAAGAAAAAAAAAAGAAAAAATGCATGTACACAATCAGCATAGAGCCACACTTACAAACGGTACAGGACCAAATTGCAAATGAACGCCTAAGCCATCGAAAAGATGCATAAGCTTGGCAACCGATAATAGTTAACAACAATTCACTTTCAAATCGTAACGACTTTTTAAGGTTAAAAGCTAGTTTAAGTACGACATAGGTAAATCACGCGTATTGAGCAATGTTGCTTTAATGGACTTTAAAGAGCCCGATAATGAGAATAAGTGATAGACGTCATTTAGGCTCTTGCAAACAACTCTGAGCGGATTAAACAGGTCATAATTATATTTACACTGACTAAGCCTAACTAAGATAAAGTGCCTCGAGAAGCGGCTAGGGATATTAAAGCTTATTTCACCAAGTAATGAAGGCGAGTCAATAGCACCATTTATTACTTTGGTAACAAAGGAAACGCCAAGAACAAACCTACGTTTGGAAGTAATTACCGTTTAAAGTTCATTATTATTGCAATTTTTTCCATTCCCACTGTGATAAGGAATTTTGGAGTGCTGCTAAAATATGTTGTCAACCGAGTGTGATAGCAGAATCACGTGAAAATGTAATAAATTTGGTATTACTATCATTGAAGACGTTATCTGTAGACAATGATGAAATTCTATATCCGAGTACTAGAGGTTGGCTATGGCTACCTTTTTTTTACTGAACGGTATCACCGTATATGGATCCCCACGTACTACTATTGGAATGATGTCTTTAGTGCGCTGGTACAACTGTGTAATGCATTGAATGCTCTTTACTCAAAGGCGTTGTTGACAAATAGAAGAGTCACTAGAACTCTATTGTCGACCCGATCGTTGGCAATAGTCCCTAGCTAGAAAGGGACGCACGTTTATCCTGTCGTAAGCGCTGATCATTTAATTGTTGGAGCATAAAATGATGCTATTATTCTTCTTAACTTGGGTTTTTATACAAATTTTTAATGTTTTTACTTAACTTAAAATTACGCGTTTGTGTGTTTTACAAAAGAAATATTACAAAAGAAAAAATTTGCAATGTTTGCAATTTTCATACCATAACTAATTTTGGTGAAATCATTGCTGCTTCACACTTTTTTGTCAAACAGTATACTCCGAAATAGTATTGCTGCATATGTTTTCAGTGTATTACGACAGTAGAAATGCGACACATTGTTAAGCGTGTCATAAAAGTAGTGAGATGGTATATGGTCTGGGCTAGATGGTCACTGCACCGAACATATTGTACTTTGAATGCGTTTTAGTACTTTTTGTATAGATACTGTACGCATTGTTCAAAAGCTTATGTCAATTGGTGAGGCAGAGAATGGAGTATGTTTTATTTTCCTTGTCTTGCAATGCATCAAGATTTTAATGTACGTAACTTAATGTTTTTGTGTTTTTATTAGCTTTTATTAATTTATAAATAACAAATAAATATGTGCTTTTATCATTTTTAATTTTACAGTTAGATAAAATTGTAATAGTTTTGTTAAGGTACGACAAGGCGAAGTAGTGCCAAGCACAGTAGTAAAGCAAAGGATAATACTTTGAATAGTGAATGTGTAGCCAGTTTTTTGCAATAAAGCTCCGAATGTCGAAAAAAAACGGTAAAACCAAACTTATATGTGGTGTTGGATTTTAAAATATTGTAGTCGTTATTTTCAAGAGTAGTATTATTGCTGCTGCTATTGGTATTGTAATATTGACCACTAATTTCTTTAACATTCTTAATTAAGCTCCTTAGTTAACATATTCATTCATTATTGTAAAGTAATAAGTGTTACAAATATTTGGATTTTACTGCTCTTATTTTATTTTGTCTGCCTTTAAATATCGGGACACGACTAGTTCCTAACAATAACGTAACTTATTTGTAATTTAAGAAAGACCCATTTTTAATCGAAACTATTTTCCTCCATTTTGAATAGTTGTGCTGTTAGAAACCATTTGTATATACATATGCATATATGTATGCATATATAAACACATATATATCGATTCGATCCAATTGTAGCGTATTTCTCGTTTCTGTTGCAGTTGTTTATTCTCACATGCGCTGTGTGCCTTATTATTGGAAAGTCAATATTTACAAACAACTTGCAGGAACGAATTAAGACAAAATATATTATAAGAAATCTGCACTAAGTATTAATTATTTCATTAGTTTTATAAAATACACTACCAAAATGAACATAAATTTACCGAACTTTAACGTGAAGAACCTTATTAAAGAAGCTGGTCATTCCTTATCACGAGCAGTCCAAGTATGTCAAAGTATATGTGCACTCGTAAAATATTTGTATACTTCCAAATGAAATTATAATTTGTAAAAGCAAAACTATACACATGCAGCTAACTGAAGAAAAACTTGGAACAACCGAACGCACTGAATATGATCAGGAATTTCAAACCTTAGCGGAACATGCCGATGCAACTAAATTGTGGACTGAAAAAATCGTTAAAAACACGGAATCGGTCTTGGTGCCAAATCCTCAAAATCGTGTGGAAGATTTCATATTTGAGAAAATCGATAAATCAAAGCCCCAACGTTTAAGTAATCTGGAGCACCTGGCTTTGGACATGATTGAGGCAGGTGGAGATTTTGGTCAAGATGTGCCATACGGGCAAGCTTTAATTAAAGTGGGCCAGGCGGAACAAAAGCTAGGTCATTGCGAACGAGATTTTATTGGTTCTACCAGCATTTGTTTTACTCAGCCATTACGAATATTTTTGGAAGGAGATATGAAAATAATTACGAAAGAAAGGGGCTTATTGGAAAGCAAAAGGTAATTTATTACACAACACCAAAAACGACAAAGTGATTAAAAATATTTAGAAGCTTAATACTTTAAACGAAAAAGTTTAGTAAAAGGCCATGGATGTCTTTAGCGCTATTGCAAAACTGAAAGGGTTTCATTTATTTAAATTAAAAGTAATGCCTTTTAAAATTTGCATTAATAAAATTCTAATAAACTGTGAGTTATCTCAGTTGCGTACGTTTAAAACCCCAAAACTGTTAACTTTCGCATAATGCTTTTTCTTAACCTTAACTTTACCAAATTTATTTTATCCTTTCTAAATGCAACGAAGATCTTTGACAGTTTATTTCTTTATCTGCGACAGTTTTAATTGTTGGCGCGACATTTGAGTACAATTTCATTTCGGCGGGTGTTACGAGTTAGGAATATTTATATAGAAAGTAATAAAAACGTGAAGAAAAACTCGTTTTCGGACAGAACCAAGCTAAAAGTAATGAATAATACTTATTTATTATATTTTTGAATGTTTTGAGAATTTATGCAAGAAAAATCTAGTATTTTCCATGGCCAAAGTCGGTTCTACAGGTGCACTGATCCCAAACTTCATTTGTGAAATAATTATGACTATTTTCATAGTTTTTTGGTCTTTACTAAGTAATTGTATTGTTTTTTACACTCACCACTGTAAGATGGGGATGTACTCATTTTGATTTTTTCCAAAATATAGGTAAGACGCAAAAGGGACCCAGAGACCCTTCAAAGTATATATATATTCTTGATCAGCGTGAAAACCTAAGTTGATTTAGGCATGTTCGTCTGTGTGTCTGTGTGGTCTGTTTTGTAGGTACTTTCCTGGTCGCAAAAATGAATATACCGACTTCAAATTTAGTAGAAACATTGGAAGTTTCTGCACGTAGGTGGGTATTGGAAATGGGCTAAAGTTGTCAGAGCATAAGCGAGCAGTAGAGCGTATACTGAACACAACTCAGCTTTTCTAATTTTTGGAGTTTTGCTCGTGAGCCCGAAATTATTAAATTTGGAAGGCTGAAAATTTCGACATTTGCTTTACACTTTACCCTGTAGGTCCAAAAATGGAACCAATCGGCTGTGTCCACACAAAGTTACGAGCAATGAAGTTTAATTTTTTTCACTTTTTTTCACTCATATATCTTCATTTGAGGAGTTTGCAAGACAGCTTTAAATACGATGTTTTGTTTTCCTTATGATAAATAAGCATTAAATCTACGTAAAAATGAGATAACTTTAAAATGTAAAATTGTAGATGAAACTAATCTCTATGCTATTCATACAAACTCATTGAGTTCTTTCGTGATAACTGCTTGCGAATTAAAAGAATTCATTATTATTTTGTTACTTATATCAGGTGAACATCTTCTTACTGTCTGCACCTATTGAAAAAAAGATTGATATCACTTGTTCGAAAATAGCGCAAGAGTATAATATACACATGAAAGGAGTAGACTTGATGGATACCCATTTAGAATGCTATCGTATAGTAGTCAAAAGCCGAAAATTATACCTGCACCTATTCTATCATCTATCAATCTTAGTGTGATAAATGCGTGGATACTTATGTAAAACAACTCCATTGCATAGAACATAGCAAAAAAACAAATATCAAATCTTGCTCAGTTCCGCAATGACTTTGCTGATGCTCTTTGTAACGTGGAGTCCCATATAAACGATAATAACATAGGTCAGACCAATAACGGCTCATGAGCGCAAGATTTGCAGGCGAAAAAGCCTAGCGTGTCATCTTGTCCTCTGCCGTCCATTGATGTACGAAAAGACGACGTTGATTGCTGGCTGACATTTTTAAACATATTGAGGTTGAAAATTCCACAATGTAAGTTATGTAGCAAATGTTCCTTTCTGTGTAAAAGATAAAAATACGTGGTCAATTGGGAAAACCCAAGGGACAATTGTTCGTGACGATGAAGACGAGCATCACCATGTTCTTTTGAAAATTAAAGAAAAATTCATACGTGATTTTCGTTTTTTGTATTTTTTCCATTAACTGCATCCGTTTCCCGGTTGATTTCAAATTAAAATTAACTTTCCTACTTTTAAGAATTTTCTAGCAAATGAAAGGTTGGAGAATTCATGAAAATCCTGCTTTATTTATTTCCTTACAGTAGAACAACGAAATAAGTGTAGACACCCTGCAATGTTGTGAGACTGATTTTTTGCATTTTTGTCTAAGTACCGCAGGGTCATTCATACACTTGCAAATCTTTTTAACGTTGTATCTGTTATAACTTATGGGCAATGATTAAAAAAATTCAATTATTTTCTTCAAAACAGAGATATTATCAGCTTACGTTGGGCAGCAGGCATATCAGTTGACTAATTCCGTTGTTTTCAATACGTCGTCGTACTAAATTAGAAATTTATTTATTTTATTTATTTATTTATTTATTCTACTTATACTAGAAACTCAACTAAACAAATAACAGTCGAGTTCAATTGGCTCATAATGCAAAACTTATATTAATTAATAATAAAATTTAGTATAAGTACAATAAAACAAATAAGAAGAAAAAAAAAGAAAAAAAAAAGCATGTACTCTATCAGCATAGGGACACACTTACAACCGGTACAGGATCAAATTGCAAATGAACCCCTAAACCATCGCAAACATGCATAAGCCTGGCAACCGATAATAAATTGTCAATAATTCATTTTCGAAACGTAACGATTTTTTAGGATAAAAGCTAATTTAAATACGACATAGGTAAATCGCGCGTATTACGCAATGTTGCTTTAATGGACTTTAAAGAGTCCGATAACGAGAATAAGTGGTAGACGTCATTTAGGTTCTTGCAAACGACTCTGAGCGGATTGCACAGCTCATAATTAAACTTACACTGACTAAGCTTAACCAAGATAAAGTGCCTGGAGAAGCAGTTAGGGACATTAAAGTTTATTTCACCAAGTAATGAAGGCGAGTAAATGGCACCATTCATTACTTTAATTAGAAAGGAAACGCCAAGAACAAATCTACGTTTCTCAAGAGACGGTAGGGACAGCAGAAGCAACCTCTTTTCATACGGAGGAGCAGAGGCAACCGGATCCCAACCCAAATTTCTAAGGGCAAAAAGCAAGAATTGCTTTTGAACAGATTCGATTGAATCTACGTAGCACCTATATGAAGGAGACCACACAACTGAGGCATACTCGAGTATGGGTCTAATCAAACACATGTACATCCTTTTCGTAATGTAGGGATCATCAAGCTCTTTGGACCACCTTTTTATAAAACCAAGCGCGGACCTAGCTTTGCTAATCGAGAGCTCAATATGCAAGTTAAAACGTAACCTATGGTCAAATAGAACGCCTAAATCTGTGATGGAATCGACATCGTCCAACTTATGCGAATCTATGAAATACTGAGTAATGAATGACTTTCTTCTTGAGAATGAAAGCTTCTTACATTTACTCAGATTTAGTTTCAACAGATTCAAAGAGCACCATGAAACAAAATTATCCAAATCACCTTGAAGGTGATGTGATTGCGATTCAACAGAGAAGGAAGAAAACAGTTTCACATCATCAGCATACATTAAGATCTGGCTGGAATTAACCACCGATGGGAGATGGTTAATGTATAAACTAAATAAAATGGGACCTAAGTGACTTCCTTGAGGTACGCCAGACTTAACGGGGAATTCATCCGAGGTGATGAAGTTAAACAAAACTCTGAAGGATCTATTGTGCAGATAAGAGCTTATCCATTTCACTAAGTAGGGTGGGAAACCAGAGGCTTGGAGTTTAAAGACAAGTAGTTTATGGTTAACCATATCAAATGCTTTGCTTAAATCAGTGTAAATAACATCTGTGCGAGAGCCACTAGAAAAAGCCTTGAAAACATGACAGGTAAACTCTAACAAGTTGGTGACTATAGATCGCCCTTTCCGAAAGCCGTGCTGGTGCGGAGAAATATATGAATTAACGGCAAAGGCCAAATGCTGAGTCACAATACGCTCGCACAACTTGGGCAAGACACTCAACTTGGCTATGCCTCTGTAATTCTCAACAAATTGTCTACTTCCACTCTTGTGGATAGGAATAAGGAACACGGTGGTGTTTTCTCTTCCAACACGAAGGGAAAACACCTAAATACAAGGACATGTTAAAAATCTTCGAGATCACACCACATAATTCGACACCGCAAGATTTAAGTACACATGATGGAATTCCATCAGGCCCAGACGCACAACTATATTTTAGAGAACTCAACCCTTTAAAAACATCATCTTCCGAAATAACCAAGTTAGGAATTGCAACCGAGTTAGTTATAGGATATGGGTAGTTTGCTGATAAATCGAAATTAGGAATGGAAAAGTGACGTCGGAAATACTCAGCAAATAGATTTGAGATTTCAAAATCATCCGAGGAATCAGAGCCATTAAAAGCAATATGAGAGGGATATGTGGAAATTTTTCTTTTAGAGTTAACAAATTTAAAGAAGAATTTAGGATTAGCAAACAAAGAGAATTTAATGAACTGAAGGTATCTGCAGTAATAATGATGGTTGAGGGAGTTAAATCTATGCCTCGCCACCGAGTAAGCGACTTGGTCGAGCGCAGAGCCACTTTTCGAATATTTTTTGAATAGCGAATTTTTTCTATTCTTGCGATATTTAATTGTCTTATTAAACCACGGGGGACACCTGCTTCGAGGTCGGCAATGCTTGATCGGAACAGATGCAGCAATAGCTAGATTTAATGTATTGTAGAACGATGAATAAGCTTTCAATACTACCTGTTGAGAAATCAAGGGTCAAATGTGAAAGACGATGTTTTAATAATATAATATTGTTTTTATGAAAATCATAATAATTATTTAAAAAAGTTTGATTTGGCACATTAAGGCAATTCAACAAACCATCATTCATATGATGAAAGGAAATGCATATTGATGGATGATAAGGATCCTCAGGTAAACTAAATGTGGAAAACGATTTACGTAAATCTCGGGAAAATTGGCAAAGCAGAGATCAAGCAGTCTACCATTACAATTAGGGGTACGATTATATTGACCCAAATTATGATCAAACAATTGACTAAAGAACACAACAGCCCTATCAGAAGTAGGAACCAAACAGCCAGAATTATCAGTGTTACACCAAGTGGCCTGAGACAAATTGAAGTCACCCAATGCAACGACCAAATCGCTGGGTCTAGACCGCTTGGCCACTTCACAAATGAGAGCAGCGTGTTTCTTGTAAATGGAGATATCAGAATTTGGGGGAATATAGGAGCAGGTTATAAATAGATGTTTATCAGGCATATTCGCACGAATAGCGATAAATTCAACGTCAAGAGAAGTGGGAAATTCAATTAAATTGGACGGGACTGACGCAGATATGGCAATTAATACACCACCACCAATGCGGTTCACTCGATCATTTCTAAAGACTTGGAAAGAATTATGAAAAAGTTCCGACGAATTAAGATCGGGTTTTAGCCAAGTTTCAGTAAAGGCCAAACAGAAAAATTCCGTGCTCACTGAATTTAGAAAAGTGGAACGAATTTTCGAATTTAGGCCCCTAACATTTTGATAAATAAGAGATAGTGGGCCTGAAGAAACAATTAGTTTTTTGAAGGCGACAAGACTATTGCCTTGGTATTACGGGGACAATCTTGAGGTATAAATTCCTTAATTAAGGATCCTACTGGCCACAGTGATTTGTTTAACAACATATCACTGTTTTCAGTCGGAACTAATATTTTAAAAGAGGAGATTGCCCTAGCTTGAGAAAGAGCCATTTTGAAGATGCTAACACGCTTTAAGTTGACTGATGGGACTTTTGTCGCCAGATAACCTTTTATGTTATACACCGATGTTTCAGGTGCCAGTCTTGACACAAATATTGCTTTTCTGGGAGGATCTGCCGTCAAGCAAATGTCATTATTTGAAACAGGAGGAGGGTTCACGGTAGGAGAGTTTCGAGTTGGGGAAAATATAGATGGGGTTATCGCCCTTGTACCGGCAGCTTGTGAGACTTGCCCAGTCTGGTGACCAGCATTCACACGCGAACAGCCAGGAGGAGAGGATGATTTATTTTTCTCTTTATTACTTTTAGGCGATGGCGCTTGATTAGAGTGACTGGCGGCTCTGGGCGGAGATACCCTTGCCACTTCAGCGTAGCTTAAAACAGAAGGACTTGCCGTCTTGCTTGTAACTGTTTTGCTACCAACCGACTCAGCAATATCGGAAACATTACTGTTCATTTTAGAGTTAGAGGGAGCGGTAACTTGTACCAACGAATCAGATTTGGAGAAAGCCAGAGGTGGCGTCCCGCACGCTACGCTACGAGTAGAAGATGAGTGTCCAATAAAGCGACACTCATCAAACCTAGACTTAATGAGCTCAAACTTTTCCCACAAGGAGCCGAGATTTCTACTCAATTCCGAGAAACCATAACGGGTCTCCGTGAAAAGTTTATAAAAGTCAATGTCCCGCTGCCTACAGTCAGGACATGACCATCTTAAGCCTTTAGACGGTTCAGCGACTGCGTCAGCAGCACGGCCGGGAATACCGGCACACTTTGCATTAACAAAGCGCTCGCAGAGCCAACAAGAAACGAATCTACCAGAATCTGGGCCAGATTTCGCACGACAAGGTGTATATAAACACTCCATGTCCAGTCGAAAAGACAGTTGTGGATTATGAAGAACGGACACAAAAATCACTAAAAACATATCCTGAAGATAAAAATTTATCAACCAAATTTGTGCAGAACTTCTCTGTTACGTTGACACTGTAACGAGAGATCAATAGCAACATAAACTCCAAACAGCGAAAAAATAACAGAGAAAAAAGAGAGAAAACAAAAAAAAAAGAGAGATTTATATCAGAGCTCAAAATTTTTGTTTGCAAAAATCAAATGAATCAAAGCGTAAAGGAAAATATTTCTTTTACTTTGAATTCACTCACTTTCTTCTCAAAGTATATTATAAATTCACACACTATAAGGCAGAATAGCCACGAAATTCAACAAAAAATTAAAATTTTAATTGCCGACACAAAAAATATACGACTATACCGCGCGACAGAGTTGCCAAACTTCCATTGCTTACAAAATTTTTGGGACCAGAATTATGCTTACCAATTACAATTTATGCAAAGGAGCAGACGGGCAAGCGATTACTCCTAGGTCGACTCGATTTAACGCTGACCAAAAATTTTTATAATTCGTAGAGTCTTTGAAGTTCCCTTCAAATTATTTTCGTAAAAGTTTTGTGGTTAGTGTCATAATTTCTGTTATTAGTCGGGTTGCTATTAAAATTGTTATTGAAATTATAATTGTTATTGTAATTTCTGTTGGGGTTATTATTGATATAATTGCTGTTTTGATTTCTCTTGGTAATTGTTATTGTAATTTCTGTTGCGGTTATTATTAAAATAATTGCTGTTTTGATTTCTATTGGTACTGTTGCTGTTGTTTTTGTTTCTCTTGCTGTTGTTATGTATAAATGGGGTATGGTCTCCAATGAAGTTATGGGAATAATGTGTATAAAGTCCGCCTGACTGGCTGAAGGCAAAAAATCTCGATTAACAACTCAATGGTCGTGGCTTCGAATCTCAAGTGTTGGAGAGTGTTTTATAAAGACGATAGCCTTAGATGCTAGTGTTGTAAGACTTTAGTCTTAGAATTTATTTCTCTGGCTGATTCAAAATAATAATAATAATAATAACAATATGTGTTAATGTTGTTTCTGTGGATTGAATAATGATTGTCGTTGGTTTTTATTCTCATTATGTTTGTTTTTTCACGCTTCGGAAAATGATTTCAAACGCACCACAAAAATAATAAGTCAAGTTCGTTCTCAAATGCCGTTAAAGCGCTGGCGGACATTCGTGGATATGGGACCTAATTCTTTTATTTGGAGACAATATAGATATGCTATGATGTTTAGCGTTTTGTCTTTGAGGTCTCTGATATAGCCTCTCTGTGCTGCTCGGCTTAGTACTATGATAAGAGTTCCTTTGCTTGTTATCAATGATTTCTTATTGACCAGTAAATGTAAGGGAGACAGGCGTCATAATTACACATTCTTTCTGTCATATCTCATTTTTTTATAATCGCTTCGTTTTTCCGAAAGAATTTTATCACTAAAAAGAAAAAAATAACAAGAGTTCGCAACCAAAAACCAATTTTGTGAACAGGGTTTAGGTTATCCCCTCATTTCTTTGCTAACTTCTGTGATAAATTCAGTGGTTCTGACTATTGTGAATACCAAGTTTAGCCATTAAAAGTCACTAGTTAAATCGACATCATCTCTTCAAATTGTCGGAATTTATTGGCTAAGATGTACGCAATGTTCTGCGAGTCAATTTATAACAAAAGCAAAAAATTTGAATAATTAATAACAATGAATGCTCGTCCATCATTCATATAACTCGGTTGTGTAGAGAATGTACACTTCTAAAATATCCTGCACAATGCGAACTCGCCATTGTTCAGAAACCAGATCAAGTCAAAATATGACTAAGGAAATTACCAAAAATCGGCCTAAAGTTCTTATTAAAGAAATACATTGACAACATTTCCTAGAAAAATTGAGAATTTGAAATCAGAATCGTTCTTAGTTCTACTCAAAGATTACTTTGATGAAGCTATGCAACAAATTTTTTTTTTTTTTTTGGGAAACGCTCTTGAATGAACATGAACACGTTCCGAAGACGGCAATTAATGTATTAGAGGAGGTAGAAGTCAAAAGGATATATGTTAAGCTGCAACTGCCCAGCTTCAAAATATTCTTGTCCTAGCGCTTAGAAGGTGGCTCAAAATTTCCAAAGAACACATATTTTGCGAGTAATGAATTTTTTTTTACCTATTCTAGAAATTCCAAAGAGTCAAGTACGAAAAAATTTACCGAGGTTTATGCTCTCAAGTTACTATATAAAGTTTCACATAGGAAAGTTCACGGCAAGATAACTAAATTGTCGCAAAGAGCAATACGAAGATCACGCATTTCAATTAAATATTACATATTTTGCTCTTAGAAACAATAAAGGCGTTACGTGATAAACGTTGTAATGACAAAAGGTCGACATCCACATTCCCCCACCCCTAACGTGAATGGTTCGCGTTTTAGTTAGTAGGAGTTTGTAGCATCCTTATAAACCAATAACTACCGGGTAATTTTGTCGTGATATGAATCTTCTTTAATAAAAACGACCCATAGCATTGCGCTGATAGCAATATTTAAAACAAAGCATCCAACTGATTACATCTACTCTACGCGGTTAGAAAATGTATAAGCTTAAAACGACTCTCATAAAGTGGTAATTGCGCGGCCGAGTTTCGTTCCAAACCGTATAAAGCAAATTTTAAGAAAGGACTACCCTATAATGGAATTCTCCAATAAAACAAATGCTATAAATAATCTTTTTTTTAATATCTGGGTCTTTAAATTCAAAGGAGAAAATTAATAAATTGCAGCAGAGCTTTCATTTTATTAATACAGGCTTGAACTTCCAAACTAAAGCTCTATTTAGGATCGTGTATAACTACCAAATCAGTAAAGTCGAAACCACAGCCCAAGATGTTCATGCCAATAAAATCTATAAAGTAATCCATAGAAATCGGAACCATTCTAAATAACGTTGATTGTTTTGCATTTTTTCAAGTTAAGTGGTACATCATTCGTTTATATCTAACATCTAATTCGATTAAGTACAAACGCAAACACTCAAGATATCAAAGAGTGAAATAACTTGATACCAGCACTTTCGAAGGTTACAAACAGCATAAACATTTCCTCAAGCCAGGGCTTCGCAGTCATTATTATAAAAAAGCACATTAGTCATGACAACTTCGGCGTATACATTTTTCAAGCCGTTAACTTCTCTGCAAATCTCCAATTTTGCATGAACGGCGTCTGTCGCAAACGATGTCTGCGTTCCTTTCATAATACAAGTGCCACAAAAAATCGTATGATTTACAACCCGATCTCCATATATCGGCCAATGCTTTTGCGTATTTCTTATGACAGATCTGTATATGCCTACTTGTCCCTTAAACATTATGATATTAGTGATTTATATTACAACCAACTAATCTGAATTTCTGCTTTGTTTATTGTCTACAAATTGAATTGCATATTGCACATTTGTTATTGGCACAAGCAATCGCCGATTTTGCATTGTTATCGCCAATACAGTTGACTGATATGTCGAATTTTTAATTCTAATCAATTGCGCGGACATTAATAATAGTCTTAAGAAAAAGTTTGCTGATAACCATATTAATGTATACATATTTTAATTAAAAGAAAGTTGTGGGAAGAATATCGAAAAAAAAATAATGAATAAATTTTTTATAGTGAAAAATCGAGATTCTTGTTGACAAAAGGTCCAGTTGGCATATATATTTTACTATATATATAATATTTTTACAAAATATATTTGCCTGTGTGAATCTTCATTATTTTACGCTTTAAACCAACTTGTGAATTACCGGCACCACATTTCTCTTAATACTTTCTTGATATGACGTCGCATTCTTTCACACCAGTCGCAATCATTCTTATACAAATCTTTAATTTTAAGTGAACATGGGCTGTGGTGTACATAGTGTTTACGCACAAAAAAGCAGACGTTTTTTATGTGTAGGTACGCACGTAGGAAATCTAATTTTTTTCCAATCATTTATTTTGAAGGATTGAATGTTATGTTTGCCAAATGCTTTGACAAACTTCAATGTAATTTTTATAATAGTAAATATGAAAAAAATTTTTATTATTAAAAAAAAGTGTGCTGTGGTTGAGTTGTCATATTTGCCTTTATGTAGATTACCTTTTCACATATATTTTACTGGCTTACATATTATATATATTTAACATACGTTATCCAGTTTTTCATGTCACACATGAGTTACTGTATACTAATTAATTTTTTCAAGTTTTTCTAATTTGTTATTTAAAATTAATTGTAATATAATTACAACAACAAGAATATTGCTAGAAAGCGAAATTTCCAAAATTTTGTAATCTTACAGCAACATATGGATTTAAAACAAAACCAAAAAACAAGAAAAAATAAAAAATTTACAATTGACATTTTCCATTAGTGGTTCCAAATCTTTTTCCAGTGAATGGTTTTTTCCCAAACTAGCAAATAATAGATAACAAAAAGGCCCCGTGGCCGCCAGATAAAACTCAAATATACGGACAAATCACTGCAGTGAAAAAAAAATTAAAAGTTCGGACTTTCCGGTGTTGCCAATCAATACCATCACTCCTATTGACAAAAACTATGTTATTTCTTCAACGGATGCATAACAATTTCATTACAACGTATATAGACTCCATCTCTATTCTACGTGTTGGTAATTTACTTGTTTTTCTGGGAACACGCGCGCAATGGAAAACCTTATAAAATCAAAATTATTGGCAAATTTTTGTCCAGTTTCCGCTAAACTGCATGACAAACTTAACTTAGTTAGAGGCGTAATTGATGCCTTGTGCTTAAAACATGCTCCGGAACACGAAATAGTTCGCGAAATGAGCAATCAAGGAGTGACTGAAGTTTATTAATTTACGAACTTAAAAGACGACGAAAATACTCGCTCTCCTACAGGAAGGATAATTATGAACTTTGATCGCTATCGGTTACCGCAAGCAGTTGATGTGGTGCGGTATAAATGTAAAGTGGAACTCTATGTTTCAAATCCTATGAGATGCAAAAACTGCCAACGTCTGGGTCCGTCGGCAAAAAAATATAACAGTGCTCCATGTTATGCTAACTGCTGGTAACAACACTTGTCAGCTTAACCCGCCTTTTTGGATGAACTCCGTACACTCAAAAGTGATTTATATCGCTTTATATCGCTTCAAGAGATCCATTGTAGAAGCTCTTTTAATCCTATTCCACCCAAATTATATACTGGATACTTCACGAATGCTGGTCAAAATTCATATTCCAAACAAGGAGTTGGTGTTTTTATAAAATCAAATATACTTCACAAACGCATAAACTTAAGCTCAAATATACAAGCCGTAGCGATACAAATAATGTTAAACATAAAATTTACAGTGCTTCTGCTCCATATCCCACCTTCGCAATCGTTTTCTCAACAAGAACTCTACAATTTATACTCCGTACTTCCCATTATAATAATTCGGAGTCTATTCATCTGGAAAATAATCACTGCACTGTGGCGCCCAGTAAACGCCGGTAACGCAAGTACAGAAAGGATTGACGTAAGCTAGGATTAAAAACTAGTTTTTAATATTTCATTCATTTATGTAATTGTTGTAATTACATTATAGTTACTTCTGTGGAACCAGGTTATATTAAAATAAAAAAAAAAAAATGTGGAACCATAATATTATATATCAATAAGCGCCGCATAAAATAACTCAAGTGTGTGTAGTTTTATATGTACATAGTGTAATATTTGTTACAGATACAACCCTGCAGGAGGTGAAATTGTTAATCTCACTAGTTGAGGAAGCAGTGGTGTTTAGAAATAAATTTTCGGCGATAGCAAGCGGCAATTTGAAAAAATATATGTAAAAAAGTAAAAAGCATTTAAACAAAGAGATTGTTAAGTTGCGCGAGCGCAATACCAAATGTTGTGCTAGAATGATGTTTCTATTTAATTTATTTATTAGCGTGTCCGACGTGGACACTAATCAAACAAGGGTACTAGATCGAACGGACAAACACAGAACGCAATTATGCAAATGCAAGTGCATGAACACTCAAACATACTTATGTTAATGAGTGCATGTGGAAATGAAAAGATATACAATTTATTGAAAATACATATCTAAATTAAACAAATAAAATTGAGTAAAAAATATAATTAAAAATTAATCAAAGCACAATTAAACTTAGATATATATTTGAACTAAACAGAGATATTAAATAATCGTGTGACCTTTTGTTACCAACAAAAAGATTCTCAAGTCCATAGATCAAAATTTGCAAGGAAAACTGTATGAAATTTCTGGACTTTACGACGAAAGTATGTAAAGGACTACAAAGACACGCAAATTATAAACAGTTAAGGAATTTGTGTTTTAATTACGATCTACGCACTACAAAATTGTTAAAGTATAGTAAAAATCAATGGGAATACTTAAAAATTTAATCTAAAAATTAATATATTAGAAAATAGAAGCACTGAACGAGAAAATAAATGCAAAAAGCGTACTTAGGAAGAAAAGGAAAAGAATACGAGAGAAAATTTGTAGAAAATAAAATGTGAAACGTGCTACGAAAAGAGAGGCAAATGAAGAGAAACGTCTATTCATGTATGCCTGCAAGTGATTGTAAACTAACAACATACCTTTACAGACCCACAATAACGTTGTTTAGTTCCAATTACCGCAATAGCGACGTCAATATCGTCGGCATTGTCAGAATAATCGTCCTCCGAGGTATACAGCCATCAGTCTCAACAAAAAGTTTTGCACCTTATTATATATATACCTTAATCGTTTATAATACATGTTATTTTTTGTATTACTCTTACTTAACATATATTTTTTTTAAATAAATACTATTACATTAGATGGATACATGCACATTTTTATTAATCCCGTATAGTAAATTACTTACTTCTTGTTTTTTTCTCTTTTAATATACTAAATAAAAAGAAGGATTGCTTATCTTTTTGATGTTGCAATATAAATAATTTTTTTTTCTTAGGAGATGAAAGTAGCTTAGGGGTCGGACGCAACTACGAGGTCACCCATTGCAAATCGAAAGCGACCATTGGTAGGGTGGGGTATAGAATTTCCCCAGGGCTTATGAGCGATCTGGCCTATTTGGAGAAACTTCCAATGTTTTTACTAAATTTTAAGTTGATATTGTAATGTAATTAAAAGTTGGGTGTGATTTAATGTGTTGGTGATTTCAATTGTGGAGAAATCACCATTGTGGTGGAGATATTAATGTAACGTAGCGTATGTTTATTTTTTAATTGGGAGGATTCCCTGTGAATCCTTCAAAGACGAGGCAAGACGAGGTTCGAGGCTTCGACGCGCCAGGTCAAGCTGTCTCTTTATGAATGCCAATTAGACTCGGCATGTGACAGTCTCTATGAAGCTTAGGTTTAGGCGGATTGAACACCTTGTTATTGTTTGCAGTGTGAATTGCTGTGATAACAATTGGCTTTCTTTATTACAGTTGGGACTATTTATACTTAATTCTTCAGGTGATATTATGCTAACGTAATCAATAATTATATTAATTAGGGCGCCTAGCATCGTATTGCATTTCGTATTGCAATACTCAGCAAGTTGAAGTGCGACATAATTTTTGTTTTTCTTTTTCCAAAAGAATTATGCTGAATTTGCATAATTCTGTCGCACTACAAAGTGGATGCATATAACAATATGCGATCGCATTACATTATATTCACTTTTGCGACTATCGGTGTGCCAACAATGTACACCGCACAGACGGACGGTTAAATCAATTCAGAATTTCTCGCTGACCAAAAATATAGATACTTTATAGGGTCTCTGAAGCTTTCTTTTGGGTGTTACATACATTATGGAAAAAAAATTGAGTATGCTCCTATCTTACAGCGGTGGATATCAAAAAATGTAAGTCCCATAACGATAAATATGACAACTAAACTGCAACATACTTTTTTTTTAATAATAAAACATTTTTTCATGCTTATTGACATGAAAAGTTTTATTGAAACTTGTAGAAACATTTGGCGAATTTAGAATTCTCAATTCTTCATACATACACACTTATATGTATAGCGCACATCCACTTGAAGATATAGAATAATCTT
Organism: Glossina fuscipes; assembly: GCF_014805625.2. Taxonomy (NCBI): domain Eukaryota; kingdom Metazoa; phylum Arthropoda; class Insecta; order Diptera; family Glossinidae; genus Glossina; species Glossina fuscipes. The sequence continues at coordinate 1,127,151 of NW_023998526.1, forward strand.
TTCTGTGCTCCTCCAAGCATTGACTCTAATACACGCTTTAGCCTATAATACATTACTTAAGGTTAGCCTACAGTAATTCTGATACCCATAAAGGGGTATTGGAAAAAAAGCGTGTATCACGCTTTAACTTCAGATCATAAGCTTACTTACAATACTTCAATAATGTGGTAATAAAAAGAATTAAGATTAGTGAAAAACAAAAGATTAGAATGTATGGGTAAAAAACAGCGGCGATTGCTATTTTTTCTTTAAAACTTGTCACGCATTAACCATTTAAATTATCAATCTTCTTTATGACACGGATAATGTCTTTACCTTTTTTTCTGAAATTAAAACTTTGGGTCCTTTTAAAAATTATTCAGTCAACATGTTTAGTGAAGCTAATTATCGATAGAAGATGAGCTCCAGATACGTATGACACTTCGCTACGCCTAACTTTGGAAGGCCTTGCTTCAGCAGGCTTCCAAATTGTAATGTTGCTTTTGAATTTTTTAATCATTGCGAAGTTGTTTGCACTAATTATTTTAAAATCCTGACATTTTTGGAGATTGTTGGATAAACTTTTTGCTTGCATGTATGGGTTGTCTTCCTCCCCAGAATGAAAACCGATTTGTTTGTGTTTAGTGCGCGTAAAGCGGAAAATGAACTTTCTTCGTTTCGCCTTTCTGATTTAAATAGTTTTCTTTTTTCTCTTCTCACGTAACAGTATTCTGCTCAAAGACAGCATTGTGCATATTTGCACGATCTTTTTGGTTAGCCAATTAGCTGACGTTTGAGTGTTTGTAAATATCAATAAATGAACTGAATAAGCGTAGCAAGCAAAGCAAAGCAAGCAGACATTTGAATTTATTCGAACAGAAATTCTGCGGTTTTTGTTAAAATATTTTAAGCTACATTAGATGGTTCGTTTGCAATATCCCGTTTCGGACACTTGCCTGCAACGATTGTTGTTCTTTAATGTTCCTCGCTTGTGGCGCATTGCCTTTATGTAGCACATTCCATTTATCAGCATGCTTAAATCGCGGTTTTATTGAGAGCGGTAGCAATCTTCAATAATTCTTTCCTGGGGGCTGCAATCAGAGCGAAGCAACTGTGCTCGATGACTCATCCTTCCTCTCTATTTTGGCTACGGCATATTCTCTGCAAGCGGAGCCATGTGCGCGGCTGTCTCGACCTGTTTTACTTTGGAACACTTTCCACGCCGTCATCAACGCCATAGTTCTTCCGAGTTCCCAACATCGCATCTTCAGATATAACACAATGACCATAATAATTAGCCACACATTATTTCACATCTGATAAATCCAATAATATCTCCTATAGTGGTGATTGCTGGACCTTATGCTGCCACGCATTTCAGTGCGGGAAGTCCAGCGTGTTTAACTTTTCTTAAATTCACAGCTCGCCGTATACCATTTGCTTCAGTTTAAATTTATTTACTTTTCGTTGTAATATGACGAGTGGTTGCAGTCCTTTAGAACCTAGAGGCATCACGTGTTAGTGCGCGTCAAGACAATTTTGTCTGATCCTCGTCGGCGCTCTTTCTTTGGACGTTGACGATGACTGTCTAAAAGGGAATTAACTGCATAAAGATTTTGAAGTTTTGTTAGAAGCTCTTCTTTTTGGCTGCTTGTGTGTGGAAAATCCGTTTTCAAATCTCCACGCATCGTTGCTAAAGCACGCTTTTGGGCATAGTAAAGACTAGTCTTATTTTTTGTAGCTTTATCTGCAGATTTGCTATTTCGTACCGAGTTTTCGTTTAATATTGGAAATATAAACTGCTACCAGAGTTATTTTTTCTTTGTTCATATTTCTCTCTTATATCTGGTACCACGGTTGTCAGGAGCTGTTGAAGCAATCTTCCAGCTTATGTCTGACAGCGGGGCGGCACATTGTGGAAGTTTCGTCGTGGCTGTGGTTAGCCCAAATAGGAGCGATAAGGGCACTTGCTCAGTAGGGGATAGCATAGCAACTGGGAAGATTTAGATATGTTTTGTCTTCACGAAAAGGTGGGATATGTTCATGTACGCATAGCAGCCATTTTCGAGGTGCTATGTGCCTTTTCACCATGTGTGCCGTGGGGCAGCGAGGGGTTAAGCTTCCATACGTTAAATCCACTGAAGCAGCAGCTTTATGACGGGTTCAACAGTGTTCATGAATTGTTCAAAATGTAATGCAATTTCAGTAAATTCATTTAATTTTTTTTTATCTAACTGGGGCTTAGTCTTCTGTGCTGTTAAATGGTCCTGTTTCTTCCCTATAATGGATTTAGCTGTAAGCCTACTTATTATTGTGCGGTTATTTGTCTAATTTAGTTATTGCTCTATGACATTCCATTCTACTCATTTATTTTTTAGTAGACCTGAGAATACTTCAGTTTTCCGTCAGCAAACAAAAAAATAAATAAATACAATTTTAAACTCAAAAACCACACAGCAAGACACAGATTAAGGGCCAAATTTCTTCTGAATGATGCTTTACTAAACTTTATAAGATTTCCATATATAAAAAAAGAGTTGATTAAAATATATGTTCGTTCGTTGCCGGTCAAATATCTATCCGTCTGACTACTGTTGTTCGTTTATGGCTCATCTCATCATGTCCGCCCAACAATTAATATGTATGCCGGTCTAAGTATCAGTGCGCTAACTCACAACGTGCTTACTTTCAGCATTTCCAACAGCATCGTATTCATCCTTGGTGAAATCAAATTTCTTACTTCTATCATGACATGAATAATTTAGTATACTGCTTACGTTAAGAAAATATGCATATTTATATGCATGTATAACCGCCAATGTGGACTCATACATCTTGATGATCAATTTTAACGAATTAAAGAAGTTCTCTTGTTTTCATGCAGCAGTATTTTTTTCGTTTCAAAGATGTTTTATCGTTTCTCTTTCACTTTAAGTTTTATGTTCATATCCTTCTCTCTATTACTGCTTTTTTAGAAATTTCGTCGGCTGTATTTTTTCATGTGGAAATTTATTTGCCGAAAATGAATGAGCAGTCGTTCAAAGATTCTTGCAATGGTTAACTAGGAAGGAAACATTTCACGCACATAACCAAAATCTTTTTGTATAAATTATCAAAGAAATTTCACTTAGTAATTTTAAAGCGTAGCAGTTCAAAAATAATTATTACAATGTACTGCTTTACTGCACGTAATGGCTTCTTAGTTTTTGAAAGCACTTTTAGCTTCTTGCATTTACAAACTTGTTGTTTTTACTATTGCTAGCTGATTTTTCTACCCAATAATAGCAAAAGAAAGATATGTAAAGCGAGAATATGATTAGCTTTGTGGCACTATTTCAAATCTTTCCGAACAACGGACGCGTGAACAACGGTAAGCTCAGACCGACATACATTCTCTCTTGTCGTAAATACTTTTAGCTTTTTTAACTTTACTTTGGTATATCTTAGAAACATTATTACAATATGACCTAAACCATTCAGGTAAATAGTAAAAATAAATTTAGAGCTTACAAGAACAAAATAAAAGCATTAGGTTACATGCATTAAAATGTCCATACACTACAAGAGAATTACCCAAACGTGCTATCATCATCTAACCATCATAGCTGTTCAGGATCTCTCAATTTATATATTTGAGTAACAGATCAACCCTTACTTATCTTTATCTTAACTCTCTTTAATTTATAGCCAAATTTTCGAGCAGTTGGACGAATGTTCACCAAATGATAATGGGATTACAATTGGAATGACATTTTAAGGATTGTGAGAGTTAAAATTTGCCCGTAACCTGTTGCAGGGGTAGCTCAGCGGGTCCAGGTTACCTTTCACAAGAAATTTCTTATATTGTGATTTTCTTTGAATCAGTTCATTTTATTTTTGCTTCAATCCAATCGCTTCAATTCTTCCTCCTTCTTAAGCTTCCACTTTAAATTTTTGTTGCACTTGATTAGTAAATAACTGAGATCAGGGTTTTCTTTTTTACTTCGAATAAAAAATGCGCTAGCACCGACTTCCGCCACTGTTTTACCGCCACTCCCATAGACTCCTCTTCTTTCTAACTTAGGATTCTAACTTGACCTCGGTTTATCCTAACTTCCTGAAGTTTTAAATGCTCTCATCCTCACCTACTCCATTTTAATGCTCTTATCCTAACTTATTCTATTTTAATGCTTTTATCCCAACTTACTCTAACACCCTCCCAGCAGAGACGAAGAACCTGTGAAGCCAAAACGAGGGATGTTTGCGGCTTCGCTGAGGACGACTGATTGTAGGCTCGGAGGATGTATTCCTATCCTTGCGAGTTTCGTTGCAAGGCAGGCGTAGATTTCGGTGGGTTTGAGGTCTCTGCTTTGTATCGCTGCGCAGTGGGGCTTCTAGGATGGCTTTGTTGGAAAGTAGGTTACCGTTATTAACTTTCGGACAAAAGAAGGGCATTGCGTTGGTATATCATAGGTCTCGTTGCAGCAGGTCGATGTAGGGTGGTTTCGTTGGATTGGCTGGGCAGGACTTGGCCTTTGTTTCGCAGTGGAGTTGTCTGGTAGCGTTACGTGTTGTAGGCACGGTTTGTCTCGGGGTCCATTTGGATCTCCTCGCTGGTAATGGACTCCACGGTTGTCTCTCTGTTGGCAGCAGTTAATGGTTCGTACACCTCGTCGGCCGCAGACCCAGCGGTTCAAGACCTGTGGGTTCGGGCAATTATACTGGTGGAGTACGTTCTGGACACATCGTCGGACGTCATCGCCGTATTTATTCGTCTCCTTTGCGGCATTGGCTCCGGTGCGCACGCCCTGTTGTTCGGCAAATCGCGCCGTCGGGCGCCGGGTTGGAATTATCGGTCTGTTACTCGGCGGGCTTCACGTGGAATATTGCCCGGGGGTGCTCGCGGGCTTCACGTGGAATATAGCCCGCCTTCAAATCGCTAGCGAGCTCCATGAGCTCGCCCAAATGTGTGAAATCTCGGCATTGTATGTACCACAGGTTATCGGGCTGCGCATTCGTATAGATATGCTCCAATTTCTGCTCTTCGTCATTGCGGTAAGGCGCATCAAGTCTTGCAAGGCCAGCAGATAATCTTGAAATTTCTCCATTGTTCGCTGGGTGCGTCGGCAGATATTATATTCGAGTCGGGTGAGGTGTCGCGATGATAAGAAGAACCTCAGAGAATCAGCCTTGAACTTTTCCCGGGCCGTCCAACATAGGTTGTTGTTATGGTACCACGTTAACGCTCGGTCGCGTAACATCACCATTATGGTGCCGGGCAAGCGGTCCTGCATGCCTCCCCTTGCTCTTCGACCCGCTCAATGAAGGCAAGCGGCTCTCTATTGCCGGTAAAACTAAATCCCCATCTGTTGACTACTTCGATGACAGGTCTCGTGTCGGCCGATGTCGGGGAAACCGGGTATGCTCCGCAAATCGGGGTGGCGAGCTGAATCATTTCGCTGGCACTCTTGGTTCGTGCTGAAATATTGGTGTAGATGCCATTTTGCCATTTTGCTGTTCGGTAAGATGCTGGAAAGGATGATCGTTGTCCACTGAGGGGCTACCGCTCCATCTGTGGTTCCAATAAGAGTGTTACAATCTCGGGCTAACGTTGAAGTCAGGCTCTCGGCGGGACAAGTTTTAGTGATACAAGTTACAAGTTACAACAAAGTTGATAACTTCCCTGGGCGCTTTGAGTATTAATAACTTTATTATTTTTTCCCTTTCTTTTTCCCTTTCTTTTTTCCCCACTTTTCCAATAAATTGATCAGTTCATTACAAATTTTTACATAAACTAAAAATTTAGCAATAAAATGGAATTTTACATACACATATGTGCAACGAGAAGTTTAAAATATACAAATACTATAAATTATACACTTTTGCATTTCTAAACGAGAAATTGCAACGAGTTCCGAACTCGAGATTCGTTTCGATCTCTCATCGGGGCATTGTGTGTCCTATAACTCTAAATATATATTCACATATATTTTTGCATTTCTTTCAAAAAGAATGTAGAAATTATGTTCATTTGATGACCTATTGCAATTCGTATCAGTTGCTTTTAAGTGGGGAAAATGTTTGAATTCTTTTTTCGTAGAATTTTTGAATTTTTGAATTCATTTCAAATTTCAAATTTTATTAACTAATATTACCTCTTGTTGAAAGCTATGATGGCGATCCTTCCGCCCTAAATTTCTTCATCTTGAAAGCAGCGAAATTTTCAATTTTTTTAGTAATTGCGTCAAAGAAAATAATATAAAGCAAGAAAAAACAAAAAGCACGAACTCAAAAAGAAACTCGCAAAGACGAAATTAAGCGTATGTTGTATATAAAATGGAAATTGTTTAAATTTACCTTCTCTTCGCGTCGAAGAGAAAGAAGGAAACCGTCAGTAATTTTTTTTAAGGTTGAGTTTTTTTTTCCCTTTACCTGCTGTAGCTATTTTGTTGACTATCATTGCAGCTGCTATTACTCCTCTTCACTTATTTGCGGCTTCCTATTCTTCTCGTCTTCTATATCAGATGGACTGTTAACACCTTCGTTATAACTTTCTGTAGGTTTTATGTCGCCTTTGGTTGCATTTCTTATGGGTGGTCTTCTTTTTTTTCCCCTTTTTTTTGACCCCTACTAAGGCCTGGAAAAAAGGACGTAAATAAAATTTCCCTTTGATTATTTATAAAAATTTCTTTCTTCGCTTCTTTTTTTTTTTTTTTTGGAACTTCTTTCCCTTAACCATGCTTTGCTGTCGATGATGTGGTTGTTGGTTTCTATTACTTTTTCCAAAGCACAAGCCGGCATATACACAACATATTCAGCCAATTTTAAACAGAATACATTCCTTTTACCGTCCAGCACCTGTTGTTATTTTCTGAATTTAACGCTTTCTTTTCATAAAAAACAGAAAAAATCTTGCAAATCTTGCACGATGACCGTGCAATAAATAAAACCCAAACAATGATATCCACTTTGCTTGTTAATATAATCTGTTAATTGAAGTCCAAAACAATTTAATTGCCGTCGATTAACGGCTACTCCGTATTAGAAAACGTTTTTATTATCAAATAAAAAAATGCCATACCACAGACCCCGACCAGTGTTTTACCTCCACTCCCGTAGACTCCTCTCCTTTGTAACTTAGCATCTTAACTTAACCTCGGCTTATTCTAACTTACTCAATTTCTAGTTCTCTTATCCTAACTTAGTCTAACACCCCCCACCAGAGACGGAGAACCTGTGAGGCCAAAAAGAGGAAGAACTTTGGTACCTCACAGAACTTGTGCATCCAGTTTCACAAACACATAAGACACATAGTATACAACAATGCCTATGTAAGCGGATAATTGCACCTCCGTACGGGCGAAGTACCGTTGTTGCTAGGTCGTGGCGTGTACGTCACAATTATGGTATTACGACAATTAGAATTGTTCGGCACTTTTTCTAACCGAAGCGGAGGAGTTACGTAAAGCCGGAAATTTATTGTTAGGCAGTCATAACTATTATTTAGTAACCGTCGAACAATTACTCACTTTATAAGGCAATAGCTTAAATTTGCACAGCTTTCTGTAGAAAACGCATCTTGTTAAACAATTGTTTTTGTAATTCTCGTGGCTTTTTTTATGCCTTTTTCGAGTATTTTGTCTACACAGTTTAATATTTTACAATTTAATATTGTACAATTTATAATACCTGTCTTTCGTTTAATTAACCCAAAAGTGAAACGTTAAAATTGTCAATCCAGTGTTTTAAAATCTTATTGTTCGATCACATCAAAATGCAATTTTGATTCGATTCGCTTACCAGGGGGATAAATTTTTTAACTTTTCTTTTCTATATTTTCACCATTTTCCTTCTTGCATTAGATCTTTTTGCAATTACCTAACAAATTGTCTTAGCCAAAGCTTAATCAAAGACTTTTTGTAACAACTACATAGGGAAGGTAAGTTTTAGTCATTTCCACACTCCAAAAATTAATAACTCCTCTTCTTCTTTTTACAGTCCTATTAATGTCGAGGTCTAAAAAAGGGCATATAAAAAGGGAAATAATAGGGTGGACCGCTGATCAAGTCAAAAGAGAGTGCATGACAATGAATGAAAAAAGAAGGAGAGAGTGTGAACAGTTTAGAGTTGGACATTTGTGACAATCATTGTAGCTAATAATATCGTGGTTGTTTAAGCGTTAAAAAAATTGATTGCTCTTTATTTTTGTTGTTCGAAAAAATTGCTAATACTCCAGCGAAAAGTTTATTTCTATTTTTATGCCCTACAGCACTTGTCGTATAAGTACGTTAAGTTAGTGCATATAGAGAGACTTAAGATAGGTTCATCTTTCAATATACCGCCTATCCATCTGTTGTCTTTCCACGTATTCTCCTTTTTACTAATAGGTGAACTTACTGTGTTGCCAAAAATTCACTAGGAAAATCAAAAACAAACACTTAAATCATTCACGACCCTTCATGAATCCTATATGTTTAAAAATGTTGTGAATATTTTGTGTCGTTGTGAACATGTAACTAAAACTCTAAAACGTAATGTTACATAAACTGTATGACACATGTGCTTATGGGAGTGATCATAATCCATTTTGTAGTTGTGGAGGAAGGAGGAAACAAATAAACAACTCTGTGGTTAAAAGTAGATAAGCACTTGCATACCAGAATGATATATCTGTATGGCTGTAATGACAAACACACGTAAAGACGAACGTTTTTGCGAGATCAAATGTCAATTGCGGGAGAGTTTTCTTTGGTCGTAACTATGAATGCTCAGTCAGTAAAGGCATAACACTCATCAATTGGACGCACACCCACTAGACAGCGGCCGCCACTTCCGTATTTCTTTCTCTTTTCTCTGTTCACTCTAGGTGACATCACCTGAATGATTGGGTTTATTAGAAAAGAATTTATAAATATCTTACCAGGCTTTCTTACACAGTTTTCGTTACTGCAGAACACACTCCATCTTTCGAGCGGCGAAAGTACTTGACTACTATATGGAAACATATTATTAACGCAATGAAGCAGTCGGTTGTTATATGGTCATTGTTGGTGAGAATTGGATTCAACGCGGCAGATTGGTCTCCAATTGTTTTCATGAATTATCGAGAGCTGTTTTTGCTTTTTGGTGCGGCAAGACCTTTGATAAACAGGTGCCGGTAGTGTGCAGCTTTCTTTATTTCTAGATTATTTGAAAAGCAGAATGCTTTAGTCGCTTCGGATAAAAAGCCAAACCTTAAATAATTCTCCTTGAACCAGACTACATGTGTGCAAGTGTTATTATACCAGCGTTTGTCTTCGAGTTTAATCGAGTAGTTTTTTTTTTTATTTCATTCAGCTTTACAATTAGGTGCATTAGGTGAGCTAAGCAACTCGTATTACAATAACGAGACTACATTATTTCCTAGGCAGACTCGTTTCCTAACGTTCCCTAACGTTCTTTAACGGGAACGCGTCTGCCATTTTCAGCAAGGACGACAATGAATATGCCAATAAAACTTTAACCAAGAATAAATTTAACACTGTCGTCAAAAGGAACAAGTTTCCAAATCTCCTCTCAGTTCACCCACTAAACCCCCAATTCACCCCCAAGCCGTCTGGAACAAGTGTTCGGCATCCGATAATTTCAAACAACTATTTGCGGCCCTCAGAACTTGAAAGATTAATTCTCGCGATTCAAGAAAGTATCCGTCCGATGATCCCTCTTAATCTTATTAAAGAATTTGAAGAAGAAATGTCCGTCTGTGCCATTTCTTGCCCCATTCAAGCACCCAGGACTACGAGGAAATCCGCTGGAGTTCTTTCTCAAGTTTTAACATGATATGCTTTTTACAATATAATATTCAAAGTGTCCGACGTAACCTACTGTTTTTGGATTTTTACTTAAACTCAAACAAGGTTGATTTCTGCATCTTAAGTGAAGTATTTCTGAAAGATGAAAATTGTTTTGAAGTTAAAGTTTCGAATTATACCTCAGCCACCAAACACCGAACTGATAGCTATGGCGGTGTTAATATATTAGTTAAGAAAAGTGTTAATTTCAGACGTATTCCCTATAACTCTGCTGTTGACATTATCATTATCAAAACCATGAACGTGAAACAGAAACTTTTCATAGCATCATGCTACTTTCCACCCAGTCTTGATTTGCAAACCTTTCGTGATGAGATTCAGAGATTATGTGACTTTCTTGACGGTGAACAAAACGTGATTGTAGCTGAAGATTTGAATGCAAGACATTGCTTGTATGGCGACCATGTCTCTACCAACAAAGGCAAGAACCTTGTAAATGCCATCAATTCCAGCAGTTTCAGTATTTTAAATAATGGCAATACTACCTTTCGCTGTAACCGGAGTGGTCGCACGGCGATCAGTGTCTTGGATCTAACTTTCTCGAATTCAACCATTTTATCTTTCAACTGGAACACGTCCAACGTTTCCATTGGCAAAAGTAGCACTCTCCCATTTTATTCCACAGCTGTAACAATTCCGTTAAGAAAATAGAAAATTTCATTTCACGCAACTTCCTTATGGACCGTCTGTCTAAAGTTGATCTTCGTTCTGATTTATCATCAATTCAAACTGCCTTTCAGTCTGTGATCAGGTCTGCTAGAACCAACTTTCCTGATATTGAGTCCTTCTCACCTAAATTTTGGCGGAAGTTTTCCCTGTCAACACTTTTCCGCAAATATGTGCGTTAATGAACGATGTTTTCTCATAGCTAGCTTAAAAAAGCAGGGAAAATATTTGTCATGCTTTCCCTGTACGTCAGCAAAGCCTATGACTGTGTCAACTTGGTTAAGCTTGGTAGAATTCTCTTAAACTTTTCGATTCCTCTTCAAATGCGGCTGTGGATACTTTATTATTTTTCCAGGCGTGTGTTGGTGATGGGTACTGAAAAAGTTGAAATATACGGTGGTATCTCAAAAGGCAGTTGTTTAAACCCCATACTCTTCAATCTATACGCACCTTCTTTGCATGACCTTCAAGATGATAAAACTCATATTTTTCAATATGCAGATAATTTCCGAATTGTATCTGCGGACTCATCTTTTCCAGCAGCTGTCAATAACCTTTCTATGAAAGCGGACTTATTTTTCGATGCATGCGCTGATCTTAATTTATATTTTAACCCCAGCAAAACAAATACTATTTATCTTGCCAAACAAATACTATTTATGTTCTAAACGTGAAATCAGGTCGTTTATCAAAGGTACTTAAGTTGATCAGGTAAAATCTCTTCGATTTCTTGGGAGATTTTTAAATGACAGTTTAGCCCTTCGTGGGCATTATGAGAAAGCCTTCAAAGACTGTCAATCTGGATGTACCCTCATCAAATTCATGACTAACAATCAGTTAGGCTTGCCTTCCAAAAATGCTTTCACTGTATACAAATCTTTAGTCAGGTCCAAAATTGAATTTGCACATTCTATGTATTGCAATTTGTGTAAAACATTTTCTCTTTTGTATTCAGATTTTTCTCTACACTGTAGGGTCCACTCTCATGTAAACATATAGTAGTCGGTAAAGAAACAAAACAAACCAAAACAAAACAACCAATAAAATATAAAGACATCAGAAAATATCTAAAAAGATGTAAAGACGGAGCGGATAACATTTAGTCTATAAGGTTTAGTATGTAGTTCTAGTTATTATTAATTTGAAATTTAAATTCATCATGTTAAAAATGTACTTGTTTCTGGTAATTTTGAGGCACTGGCACACTTGTTTCTGGTAATTTTCAGACACTTGTACACTTGTTTCTGGTAATTTTCAGAGATATAAATGCCACTGACGGTTCCGTCAGACATAATGTATCTGGCTTCTTGGTCGTGAAACATCTATCTAAAACAGTACATCGAGTCAGTGGTGGAGGAGCTTTCCTCAACTTTTATTGAGTTGCTCGCCATTCGACATGCTATTAAGGTTTCTATCTCCGATGGTATCAGAAGGTTTGTTATTTTTTCTGACAGCAGATCATCTCTACTTCTAATAAATAAAAGAGATGCAGAGAATCAATATGGGTTTCATATTCATAAGATGTTGCATGAATCTCAAGTGGATGACTGACACCTTGTTTAGGTACCTGGCCACAGCGGCTTTATTTTAAATGTAAAAGCTGACTTTCATGAGGGAGAGCTCGTGTTGAAGGGACAATTTTGTCCATCAAAAACACTCCCAATTAAGCAATTCGGGCAATTCGCAACCACGTCCTTCAACAGCTACATGACGAACTTAAAGAGATTGCGCATGTTAAATCCAATCGCCTTTTCTATAAAATAAATCAAACATTTCAATTCAAACCCTTTTCTGTGGCTTCTTTTAATTCCTGGGAAATCAAAATTTTTTATAGACTCATGAGTGGTCACACCATGACAAAGTTTATTTAAAAATGATTCGCGGTATACCATGTGATGTTTGCAATGTTGTCCAGTTTACTGAGCATCTAATCTTCAGATGCCACGGGCTTGATGGTATTAGAGGTTCTTTTAGCTTCTTCAGGTCATATGATTGTCTCCTTTTTGCAGCAAAAAACCAAAAAAAAAAAAAAACTTTAGCAATGGCAGTAGTTCCCATTTTATCCTATTCGCAAAATCCATCGACCCTTACTTGCGTGGTGGGTTCATTTGGCGTGGTTTGCGGGGTGGGTACGAGATTGGTAAAGGTATACATAAAGGTATAAAGGTTGATCTAATCCATACCAGCGACCACTCTCAGTACTTCCTTCAAAGCGTGACACGTTTAGTTTGCCTTCGTGCATCAGGTATGGTGATTAGATTTGAAATCACTGTACTATACGTGAGCTGCGAGCAAGTTTCTTCGCGACATACGCATGTAATGTCTCGATATATTTGCTTTTTGCGAAACGCACGCTTGTGAAAACAGTGATGTACGTGATTTTTCCAAGTGACAAACCATTCAAAATTTCGTTTCACGCAGAGACCTTGTGATATACCTCCGCAAAGATGTAGTGTTCCAGTGCGAGCAACAATATAGCACCCAAGACACCGACTTTATCCTGCTATGGGTAAAACACACATACACACTTTGTATTTTAGGTGTGTCGATAGAACACGGATAGAGCGGTTTGCTCTAATGGCTTTCACAACCTATACAACTCAATATCTTTCATTCTGCACAACTACTCGGACAAAGAAATTGTAGTTGCTGACGGTTTCAATGTCCACTATAAAAAGTGTCTGCGTCATTTGACCCATACAGCTCCGGAAGGATGCCGCGCAGAAATTAAGGCGCTCGGGAATTGCTTAACACAATTTATGCATAAACCGAAACCAATTGCAAGCATTGATAGGTTGTAACAAAATAAGTTGGAACTTTTTCTCATAAATACAAAGGTAAAATGCTTGCTCCTGAAATGCATGATGAATGACGCACTTATTCAGGACACCATAAAAATATCTGAATGGGATGGGGTAAATTGAGTAAGTTTTAATGCCACTAAAATCCAAAGACGCCTTCTAATGCACTTGAAAAGTGGTGAGAAAACTCTTTCTTTTGGTGGTGTCAATGCAGAAGAATCGGCACCTTATGATGCTCTAGTTATGGGAGAACAAAAAGTCGTTCGTTAGACAGAATATGTACAGAATGTGCACAAAAAAATATTTTACTAACGAATATTAAGGGAGCTAATGGGGAAAGGATTTCTCACCTTTGTGGTCTTCAGATTTCAGCAATGGTGTGGGAAGACAAGAACTTTAGTGAACTATTTACTTTATTATCCATTCATATTCACTTGCAATCAGTAGACAATATCTGTCGATATGATAAGCGACAAGAGCAAAGCAAGATCTTGTGTAGTGTAAGAGTGTAAGATATGGGAGGGACTTATGACGCTATCGTATAAGAGTCAAAAGTAGCAATTGGTACTTCTGCCGATTCTATATTTATGGAGTCTTGCCGTAGTAATTCCGTGGATTTTTATGAAAAATAATGCAAAGGATATCCCAAATCAACAACTCCCAAATCTTAGTTATTTCCGAAGTGATTTGCGATCTCACAAAAAGGGGCAATAGAAGAGGTTGGTCTACTACATGGCCCATTCCGTTTACAAGTGAAAAAACAGGAGCAGCATCAGCTTGAGATGTTAAGGTCTATTATGAAAGGGTTCCACTAGAAAAGGGTTTCATTATGAAAGGATATTATGTAGTGGTCATGTTACAAATGCGATGTTCCTTTATGTTATAAACGCTAAAAATAATTATTTACACCATTTTCATGTTTTGTATCGTAATTGGGAGGCATTATTTATGTTTGAAGTATTATACTATTCTACGTAGTAGATTTCTAGAACACAAGGCGTGGTTCTTGATGATGGACAAATACATCCGTACGTGTTTTTTTTCCCATTAACTATACCCATTTCGCAGTTGATTTAAAGTTTTGTTTATTAAGAATGAAAATTCATGCATTTAAGGGTTAAGTCTTGAGACCCTAAATTTATTTTCCACTCCACATAATAAAAATAATGATAGTTTATTAATATTAAATAAAAGAGAAAAAATAAAATATAAAAAAAGGATAGAATTTCAGAGATAATAACAGCAAGGATACGAGAGAATATTTATAGATGTACCTTCAAATTTATTTTAGTTAATACATGTCCGATTGTTAACTTAGGATGCATACTGAGCGATGACGGAACAGGTGACGTTGGCATGCTGATGATTTAGACGTTGATTATAATGATAATGGTGTTTGATGATCATAATATTGACGATGTTTGATAGTAATAATGCCGACGATATTTGATCACATATCTCAATAACTGAAGCGGTAGCGGTTTTATTCGAATATGGTCGGCGTATTTATATTAAGGAATTATTGAGAATATCAAGTTCTGATTTGTAATACGATTGGGTTCATTGTTATTAACAGTAATTGCACAATAAACGAAAACAAAATTCACGGCATTTAATAAACGTTTATCAGCAAGAAAAAAAATACAAATATTAGAAACGGTGCAGCGATCACATTTTGATTATATAGCACACATACTTTCTTCGGATACATTTGTATGCGGTTTTATATTTTGCCAAAAAAAAAAAAAAAATAGAGAAATTTCTTCCAACCAATTAATGGTGATGTTTGAGTTGCTTTTATACTACTATGCACTTTAAGCACGTACATCACCCTATTGTTGGGTACTCATTACTAATATGTTGCATTTTTTCCTCTGTTTATCTCATTTACAGTGTTAACAAATTAAATAATTATAAAATTTCTTGTACGCTCCCGTTGTTATCATATTTTCATTAATATAATCGATAGTTATGATTAGAGAATTGCTTCCAATCAAGTTCCAAAAGAATTATTAGCATTTAAAGTTTATGTACGTCAATTTAATATCATCGCGTTTTCTTTTTCTTGTATATTTTTTTTTTTTCAAAGTGGTTCAAATAACAGAAATTGTCAGGTGTAACGATTTTTTTTTAACGATTAACATATTTTTAGTAATAGCAAAAAGAAAGTGAGTACGCAGAAACATATCGCAGTTCTAGAAATGGATATTTTTTTTAATTCATACTAAATATGTTAATATTTCGGAAATTTTTTTTGCTTCATAAGTTATAAAGGAGGTCTATAGTAATAGCCATTTTTCTCAAACGTACAAAACCAAAAAAAATGGACTTTTCTGTCTCTCATTAATATATACAATCGTGTAACATTGTAAAGAGCAAGTAGTTGTTTATTTCGTTGTTTATTCTTTTATAGTTATTTTAACGACTATAAAATTTACAATTAGTTTTTTTTTTGTAATTATTATTCGTTTTTTCTTTTTCTGAACTGTTCTTTACAAACATACCTTTTCGTTCTTTTTTCTCTTCTATTTGTCATTTCAATAGAATACAAAAAACAATTTTCAATACTTGTTTTCTTTTATTCACACTGCTTCACGATTGCGTATTTCCATTTATATATAATTTTCTCACGCAGATAGTCGTTATCTCGCAATGAATGTCGAAAATTCAATTCCAGTTCGTAACATAAGTTCTTGTACAACAGCAAGAAAATGTGACCAAATAGCGCGAAAATACAGATGAAGAAATGATTTTTAGCGTTGGCATCAATTAAAACAAAAAACAATTGTTACACAAACACATTAAGCACAAATTTTTCTTTATAAAAATGTATCGAGGTTTTTCCTATAGTAAAGACTCATTTTAGCAACAGTACTCATTTCAAAATGAGTGGATATAATTTAATAATTCCCGATCACCCTGATGGTGGAGTCCATGCTGGTTTCGCGATTCTGGTAAAATTTACTATTTGCGTATAAAATCTTGCAACGGTATTCCAATTTTCGCAGATTATCTAATTTATTTATTTACACATGTGACTCAGCTACATTAAAGTTAGGGCCGAAAAGACTAGACTTAAAAATAAGTCTGAAGCCAAATATTAGCACTAACTTTTATAAAGTAAACAAATGAAATAACAATAAATTTAAAATTCAGCTATTAATATACAACAAAAAAAAAAAAGAAAAAATATGCACACTTCTAACAAAGGAAGCTCGCAGCCAGTTTACATAACAGCTAGGAGTGAATCATTCAACCGATGCAAACATGCAAAAGCAACCAAAAATAGTAAATATAGTTAATTTCAATTACGGATCATACGAAGGTTTTAAAATTAGAAGGTAGGTTTGATCTGCCGCAGGCAAGACGTACACATTAAGAAAAACCGATTTGATAGTATTTAAAAACCCGATATTGAGATAATATTATAAGTCCAATTAGGTTTTTGCAGAGCATCCTGAACGGACTGAAAAGCTCATGATTATATCTACACTGAGTTTTATGGAAGGATGGTTAGGTATATTGAAATTAATCTCTTCTAATAAGAAAGGAGAGACAACATTACCAGGAGTAATAAAAAGGGCATCAGGGGGATTCAATCCTAATTTCCAAGGGTGAAGCGCAACAATTGCTTTTGAATCAACGTATCACTTATAGGAAGCAGACCACACGGTTGAAGCGCCGAGTATTGGTTCCTGAAAGGCGTGTTGAAAGGGAGAAATAGATACTTTAATAGCCAAAATGATACAATGAGTAACAATTCGTTCAAATAGTCAGCTTGACAATGCCCGCATAGTTCTCCATGAGATATGTACTTGCACATTTGCGCAGGAGAATAAAAAAGCTACTCCTCCGACACGACGGGAAAACTCACAAAGTTTATCGACGTATTATTTAAGAATACCTGATGGAATGCCATCACTCCTGGCTTAAAGAGCTCCTATACTTAAAGAGCTTACGCCTTACGTATTCAGAAACTACCAAGTTGGTGAGATGCTGTTGGATATTTTACTTCTCCAAAACCAGGTTGATAAATAGTAAACTTGATTTTAGAGAATCTAAAATATCTGCGTTTTATAATATATTGAAGAGCCTATAGCCTTTGCTGCTAGTGCTCAATGTCTTTTTTTTAGTCTAAGAATTTACTTCATTAGTCTAAAATTATAATAATAATAATAATAATATATTGAACTTAACTTTTGTATTCATTTAAGTCGTACACATACATATGTACAATGTAATGAGTTATCCGATTTATGCGTGCTCATTTCGTTTTGAGCGTCTACCTCATGTCATATTGCTTGTCAGTATGTCCTAGGCAACCTTACTCGCCCAAAGAGCTTCAGAATTAAACATCGCACACAAAAACACAGGTGTAAGGTTCCGAAGATGGGGATGCCCCGAACGTTGCCAAAAGGAACGTCATTAAAAATTCACAACTTTATTGCGATCTCCCCATGTAAATGGCGAAGGATCAGAAAAATGTGTAATTTATTTTATGATACGCAAAATTGTTTATTTATATTATGCGCAATATGATGATAAAACAAACAAAGATCGAAAGACCGTTCTTCTTGCGGAAACCTAATGGCAAAATTCGTGCAATCGTTCAAGAATTCTACAGCAATTCATAAAAGATATATATAAACATGGTGAAGAGAAATTTGATCACATTAAAAAATAAAATAGCAACTCAATTGAATCAATAATAGCAAAAGCCAGCAAAAAGTAGCATTTTAATGAGTCACATAAAACATCTTATTAATGTGACGAAGCGACTGTCAACCGAAATATGCAGCAATCAGTTCAACAATCAAGAGTGGAACAATCCATCCATTATCTGACTGCGGCACAAACCACAAGAAAACGCGTAACTTCCATTCATGTTAAGGCAATCATTACTTTTCCTTCTCCGCTTTCATATCAAAGACATCACTGTTCTGCGTATGCGTTTTTATGCATATTTCACACTGTAAAGTAGGTATAAAATAAGCAAGTAGAAAAATAGGCAAATGGAAGCGTTCGGCTTTAACGATATTATTTATTATCGCCAGAGAATAAATTCTAAGACTAAAGTTTTAAAGCACTAGCACCTAAGGCTTTCGGCTTTTATTAAAAACTCTACCGCATTTGAAATCCAAACCCACTAATAATTCTTATTTGAACCTACCCTACAACTTTTCTAATTGCTTTGACTTTAGTTTTTCACTTTTGTTTTAATAGTCTTAGGTTCTTTTCTCACAAGATCGATAAATGAATTTTGCTACTTATTATGCTTTCGTTTTTTAAAATATTTACTAACATTGTTTTCCATGAAAAAATATTTTCGAAGTTTTAGTACTTATGTTTTGTCTTTTGTCCCCGTAAAGTAACAAAGCCATCAATTATGCAAACCACACACAACTGCGTACCAGTGAATTCAATGGGATACGGTGATTGATTCGCATCATTGGTCTCCTGTCAGACAACGTTTATCACGGCAATTTAACATATGCATTAGAGTGCGAACTTTTTCTTTTTGGCTATGTTCGCAGGCATTTTCGCTATAGTAGATTATGAAGACATTTATATGTATAGCTCTCTCGAATTTTATATTATCCATAAAACTCGTTTCTTTCTTAGAAATTTTTGCATGCTATTTCCTGCTTAAGATTCTGTAACATAATGTTAAAACTTTTTGGGACGTTCGAGTAATAAGAGTTTCAGAAATATAGATGATTTTTTTAAATTGCTTTCGGATGAATTCACAAATTTAAGAGTAGTATTCTATAATATTTTCATGTTTTTCTCTTCTTTTTTACTTGTAAACTTTCTGCTTGACTGCATGACTCTATCCGGCGAATTTTATAATCGCTATAACCTAAAACAAACGAAGAAAATAAAGCCACTATATGCACGTAAAGGCTATGGATTGGGTGCAAGTAGCACCATTACACTACTTCCACATCCGCTTCGATTAGACAACGGTGCCTTTGAACAACTTCCCTTCCGTGATTCGATATGTTGTGTAAGTATACTACAAATGAGAAACAAGAGATATGAGAAATGACTCTGCGTAATTCAATTAAATTTTCCGTGACGCAGGTGGCCCTTAGGAGAGTCATTTATGGGCTTTCTACGTGTCTTGTACATCAATGATCTTCCATTGATCGAAAGATTTTGTTTAATCTTTTTAGCTTTATTACATTAAACATAAAAAACGGCAGTAACAAACGTATGTGCAACATGGGAAGTAAGTTAATTTCTAAATTCGATCTTCTATTATTTTGTGAATAGTCTTCGCCGAACACACTTCTACGTTCAGTGATTTTCTTTGATAAGGTTTGCTTAACAGAGTTTAAATAAAAATAATGATTGGTAACTTTCGCTAATCTAAATTTTAAATTTCCCTGATGCAAAATCATAACATAATCATGAACCAAAAGGGTTCTATTTATAAGTTCTATGAAGAGGACAGCCGTTTCTAGGTGTTCCATCTGAAAGCTTAACTCGGAGGTACCTGATGGTGCTCGTAGTATGACACACACTCAGCACACCGAAAGTAATTAGTCCCTCAGTTCCACACGCAGGTGTGTCTGTGGAACTTCAAATCGTTTTATTTTACTCTTACTATTTATTATATAAGTTTATTATGTCGAAGTTGATTGAAATGCTCGTATTAAAAAGTCGTCTATATAAAACCTTAACCCTTCCATATCGCCAAGTAATTTAACCACTTCCTCAAAGAAAATTGAGGATGTGGCCTTAATACTGAAAGGTAATCTTAAAAATCTATATTTTCCAAAGGGGCTAGTGAATGTGCATCATTTAGAAGAAGACTCCGTAATTGAAGCCAGCCAAAACCCAATATGGGCATCTAAGCAGCTGAAGATCTTCGCGTAACTGTCTTTTGATTTATACTCTTCTAAATTGGTGGATAGGTAGTTGCCCCACATTTTGCTTCGCATAACTGTCTTTTGATTTGTACGCTTCTAAATTGGAGGATACCTTACATGTTGCTTTATTTAGCTTCTATATTTAGCCAAACATAACGCATTATGATGGTAGTGTAGAGCTTGGTTTGTATTTGTACCGCCTGGCTAACCTAGTTACACTCACAAAAAAAAAATAAGAGCAGATTTGTTTATATATAAAGATGATAAATAAATAACAGTGTGTCCTATCTAACAGTCTCATGGTCCGCTTGTATTGTTCTTTTGTCCGTTAGTGTACGCGTATGTATTTGTTGGTCCGTGAGATCATAGTCCATGGTCCTATTTCTATACACACACACACACACGCACACACACTTATACTTCATCACCGCGAAACCTGTTAGATCTTTAATTAATCAAGTCTGTCATATTTTCGTTTTTTTTTTCTCTAATTTTGAAACTATGCTTTACCCCTGCTCCTTGCATTCTGGTACAGCCCAGTATCACCGCAAACCGTTTTGGTAAAATTCTCAAAGGCTTCAATCTGATCACGTCATCCGATAGCAAATGCACCATAACCAAGCCTATCTTTGAAGCACTATTCATTTTTTTTCTTTTTATGTGTGAAAGTATATTTTAATAGATCATATTCTTGTGTTAATCTCACAACAAGATGTTTAAACACTATTTTTACAAAGCGATTTTATGTTTGCCCTTAAAGGCTAAAGTTTTCGGATTTATTTTTATAATTTAAAATATTTATTAAAAATTAAAACAATCGTGCACAAAAAAAAAGATTTCTTCAACGTTTATCTATTATTCCATTTCTACCGATTTGTATTTTAGTTTTATACAACATTTCGCTTGCTTTGGAACTAACGATTTTATTCTCATACACAGCTTATGGGGGTTTTAATATGAGAACATTTTCATATCATTGCCCATATTTAGATTTCTTATAATTTATTTTAAACTGTCTTATATCATTTTTTTCCATTTTCTTTCAAAGCAACAAGTTATCTTTTCAGCCGACGTCCAACCTTTGACGTTGATCAACTTGGACTCTTCACCCTAATTTTATTTTAAAAAAGCCATCCTTATGCTATACAAACGGACTTCGGACTTTGTTCTCTTTTCATAACTCTCTCTCTAAATAGTTTTACTATGTGGGCGGAGAACTATGAAAAGAGATCTTAATTAATGGGATTGCGTTATTACCCTTAACTCTACTATATTTGTGAAGAGCAGGGAAAAAGCCGACGGAAACCCCCTACACACATATACACGGACGTAATAGCCTTTTTTTTATTAAAACTCTAGAAATGACCCCCTTCATCACATGAAGCTGGTGCAATCTTTTTAGTTCCTTTTTAAAATTTTCCTGTAATTATTATTATTATTATTTTAATTTTAGACTAATGAAATAAATTCTTAGACTAAAAAAATACATTGAGCACTAGCAACACAGGCTGTCGGTTCTAATTTAAATAAATGTACTTTAGATGATGAGCTTAGTAGTATTAGTAAAGTAATATATATTGAATTGATCTATTGTTCTAAGGCTGATTTTTGAATGTCCAAGGGGTTAATCGTTCCAAATGCAATACTTCTAGCCAAGGAAAAGTTAAGGCAGTCGCAGAGAATGTGCTTTATAGTGAGAGTTTGCCCACAACTGCGGATTCGGGAGGAAGACTTCTTCATGATCCTTTGTTGAGTTGGAATTGTACGACCAAGGCAAATTCCCGAAAATGTTTGTATCTTGGTTTTCTCAACATTTGTTGGTTATAAAGGTGGAGTTAATTGAGGGTTAATGGAAGACTAGTGTTGATGATGGTATTGTAAACTTCCTTCTGTAATTTTCTCTTTAATTTTTCTTCCAATGTATCTTTGAAGATTCAACTTTTCCATAACATCATCCATAATTAGAGGAGCGGAAGCAGCATCCTTTGCCGCTCGATCAGCCTGCTCATTTCCCAATAAACCGATGTGACTTGGTACCCATAACATTTTAATTTTTCCGTCGGGTGTAATAATTATATTCCTTAACTTGTTGATGGTGCTCAACTGATGGTGCTGGTTTGTTTTTATGGGCAAGGTTCGCAGCGTGAAGGATAGGGTTTTTCAGCTATTAGATTCCTGAAGACGTAATTTGCAGTATCTTCTTTCTTGTGCATAGACAGTGAGATGTCAAAAGAGCAGTCTTTCAAAATCCAGGGAGGTTTAACACCAAAAGAGCGGGAAAATTTTAAGGGAATGTTCAATTCCTTTGCGATGCACAAACAATGGTCAATTGCAGATGGTGACTTTGGAATTTTCTTCGCAATAATAATCTTTCTTACGTCATCACCGAGAATGGATTTGTTTGAATTAAGAAGCTTGGGGACTATTTTCGCTTTTAATTCATAAAGTCTATTTTCTAAAGTTGGGAGACCAGTTTCAATTAAAATATTATTTATGGGCGTCGTCCGAAAAGCATGACAACTTGCTCTGATTGCTTGGTGGTAGACCGGTTTAAGGATGTTGATATTAGATTTGCAGCTATTGCCATAAATTATCAAAGCATAGTCAATCTTGCTTAACACAAGCATTTTGGTAAGATAAGCAATAGTGTTAATATGCGCATGGCTTCTCCAACCAACGTACTGTATGAAATTCACCCTTGTTAAAATAGAATTTTTAACCGAAGACAGTGTGCTTTCCAACGATATTTGTTGGAAAAAGTGAGCCCGAGAACATGGAGCGTCTGCACATTTAGTACTGGTAAGTCGTTAATATGCATCAGTAGGTTTCCTGCGTCGCAAATCTGGTTTCGACAAATGTGCAATTTTTTTAGATTTTTGTATAGAAATTTTAGCACCTGACGAGTTTGCCCATGTGGAGATCTCTCGTCCAATAGATTCGAGGATGTTGAGTGCTTTCGTGTTGTCTTTTTCTTTTGTAAAAATGTATACATCGTCCGCGTAGAGACAATGCTCCACTCTTGGTACACGGCAAAGAATTTTGCTAATTTCGTTGAAAACGATCTGGAAAAGCGTGACAGAGAGAGGAGATCCTTGCGGAATGCCATTCTTTAGCGGAAAGGAATCAGGAAGATGATTGTTGATTCTAACTTTGAACCGCCGATGCGACATGAATAATTTGATGTAGTTGAAGAATTTGGGTCCAACATTCCATGATTTCAAGAGTCTTAAGATAACATGAAGACCAACTCTGTCATGCTTTTTCGAAAGATGAGAGATTTGTTACGTGATTTCGTTCGGAAATTGCTTTGCATGTAAAATAATCAATATGCAACAGAGCGTCGATGCACCCTCTACCCCGCTTGAATCCAACTTGTTGCATTGTTATCAGGTTCTTGGACTCAAGAAACCAAGATAATCTAGGTGCGATAATCTTTTCCAATACCTTTGAGAGGCAAGATAAAAGAGAGATTGGGCCATAATCCGATTCGATGGAGACATTTTCAGACTTTGGAGTTGGAACAACTGCTGCCAGTTTTCACATATAGGGTATATGGCCAGTCAAAAATATCGTATTATATAGGCCCAGTAATTTCTTTTTACTAGACTTAGACAGCGCACTGATCATTTTGTAGGAGATGCGGTCTAGACCAGGTGTCCTCCCCTTCGATTTGTAGAGACAACTTTCAAGTTCTAAGGTAGATATGTAATTTTCCAGGAAGGTGGCACATCTGTCAATACAATTTGAAAGAGAATTTGGAGTCCTTTTATTTTCGATGAAAGCGCTGGAAAAGTTGCTGTCAGAGGAGTATTCGCACCACATTTGTCCAAAGTAATTAGAAATATCACGTGCGTTAGTTAAAGTTCCATTGGGAGTGCAGATGGCAGAGATTTCGTTCAGATTGAGTCTGTTGATTTTGTTCCAGACAAATTTCATTGATGTATTTCTGTAAATTTTTTTCGAAAAAAGTTCGAAACTAAGTGCTTTTGATTTTCGTAATTCCTTCCTAAATAGGGCATTGGACTCTTTGTATAATAACAAGTGATCGTGATCAGAACATCTCTTAAAGAGGTGCCATAGATCCATTTTATTTTTCCTCAGAAACAAAAGCGTGTTGTTCCACCAAGGAACCATAGGTCGTTTAAAACAGAGCTCTTTGTAAAAGTCTTTCTTTTTTCTATTAATCTTTGTTTACAGTTTGCTTGGTTTCTCAGATTTGAACAAAATCTTCGCTCCTTGTGGGAGAAATTTGAAATAATTAAGACTAGGTTTGACGAGTGTGATTATATCACTCATCTTCTTTCCCAGCTAGCAAAGTTACAACTCGTAGCGTAGCGTGTGGTTCGTCACCTCTGAATTCTCCTAAGTCCGATTCGTCGGGACAAGTTAGCGATTCCTCAAAGTCTACAAAGAACGTTAGCGTCTCTGCTACTGTTGGGTCGGTCGGTAACAAAAAAGTTACAAATAAGCTGGGAAGTCTCAGCTATGCTGAAGTGGCAAGGATATATCCTCCCATTAGCGTCACCAAACCTACTCAGGCGCGATCGCCTAAAGCTAATAATGAGAATATTACATCGTTCTCTCTCCCTGTTTGAGTGTGAACGCTGGTCGCCAAACTGGGCACGCTGCACAAGCTGCTCGTGCAAGTGTGGTTGCCCCTTCTATATTATCCCTAACTCAAAACTCCCCATGTGTGAATCATACTGCGCCTAGTACAGATGACATTTGAAGGCAGTTCCTTCCAGAAAGGCAATATTTGCGTCAAGGCTGGCACAAGATACGTCTGTGGATACAATGAAAAGCTATCTGGCGGTGAAAGTCCTGCCTGGCAATTTAAAGCGTGTTAGCATTTTCAAATTGGCTACTTCTCAACCCAGAGCAATCTCGTCATTTACAACATGGATATGTTGTTAAATAAACCATTATGGCCAGTTGTATCCTCAATTAAGGAATTTATCCCTCGCGATCGATCCCTAATGCTAATGCAGTAGCCCTTTCGCCTTCAAAAAAACTAAATATTTCTTCAGGCTCATTATCTCTCATTTATCAAAATGTTAGGGGCCTAAATTTAAAAATTTGTTCTACTTTCCTAAATTCAGTGAGCACGGAGTTTTCCTGTTTGGCCTTCACTGAAATTTGGTTAAAGCCTGATCCATATTTGTCTGAACTCTGCCAAAATTCGTTTCAGGCTTTCAGGAATGATTGATTGTATAGCAATGGTGGTAGTGTTTTAATTGCCATGTCTACGGCAATCCCCTCCTATGTAATTGAATTTCCCACTACTCCCGACGTTGAGTTTGTCGAGCGATATTCCCCCAAATTCGGATATCTCCGTATATAAGAAACGGGCCGCCTTCATTTCCGAAGTGACCAAGCAATCTAATCTTACCGATATAGTCATTGCGTTGGGTGACTTCAATTTGCCTCAAGTCACTTGGTGTTAAAGTGATGGTTCTGGCTGTTTGATTCCTACTTCAACATCAGATAGAGCTGTTCTGTTCCCTAATTCGATCATAATTTAGTGCAATACAATGGTACCCCTAATTGCACTGGTAGACTGCTTGATCTCTGTTTTGCCAATTTTCCTGAGATTTGTGTTAATAGTCCCCTTCCTTGAGGATCATTATCATCCAGCATTGGGTAGTTCCTTTCATTGCATGCCTGATGGTTCGTTGAACTGCTGTAACGTTCCAAATTCAACTTTTTCAAATAAATTTTAAGATTGCTAAAATCTCATCTTTCACATATTATGTTTGATTTTTCAACTCGAAGCTTGAAAGCTTATTGTCATAGTTCTACAATATATTAAATCTAGCTGTTTCTGCATCTGTCCCGGTCAAGCAATCCCGATCTGGAAGCTGGTTTCCTTCGTGTTTTAATAAGACAACTAAATATTACAAGAATAGGAAAAACAAGCTTGTCCTTTCATTACAGATGGCCCAAAGAGCCGTACATTACGAAAAGACTGTACATGTGTTTGGTTAGTCCTATACCCGAGCATGCCTCCGTTGTGTGGGCTCCTTCGTATAGGCGCTATGTGTTTTCAATAGAATTTATTCGAAAGCAATTCTTGCTGTTTGCTCGTTAGAACTTGGGTTGGAATCCGATTTCCCCTTTTCACCCCTGCGAAAATAAGTTGCTTCTATTATCATTACCGGCACTTGAGAAACATAGATTTGTTATTGGGGTTTCCTTCTTAATCAAGGTAATAGATGGTACTATTGACCCGCCCGCATTACTTGGTGAGATAAGCTTAAATGTCCCTAACAGCTTCTCTAGGCAGTCTAATTTGATTAAGCTTAGTCAATGTACACACTATTATGAGCTGTTTCACCCGCTCGGAGTTGTTTGCAGAAACCTAAATGAAGTCTATCACTTATTCTCATTATTAGATTTTTTTAAGTCTTAAAGTTGCTTATAAAGCGCGATTTACCTATGTCGTACTTAAACTAACATTTCATTCTTAATATCATATTTTTTGTTTAAAATAATATTGTGTTGTTAACGTGTTGGTTGCTTATGGATGTTTGCAATGGTTTAGTGGTTCACTTGCAACCTGGATCTATTCTTGTTGCGGGTGTGCTTCTGTGCTAGCTGTGTACACTTTTTTCTTTTTTTTTCTCTCTTTCTATTTAGTTATACATGAATTATTATTTTTAACTTATTAATTTATTTTTAAATTTACTTTGTTATCATTATTCTTCTTTTTTCTTACTTTTTATTGTATACTACATTTAAAGGAATTAATTAATTAGATTTTCAATTAAGATGAATTGAATTCGACTGTAATTTTTTTTAGTTGAATTTCATGTATAGATAAATAGCCACTCTATATTGCTTGCATCCTCA
This sequence comes from Glossina fuscipes, assembly GCF_014805625.2. Classification (NCBI taxonomy): domain Eukaryota; kingdom Metazoa; phylum Arthropoda; class Insecta; order Diptera; family Glossinidae; genus Glossina; species Glossina fuscipes. The sequence goes on from NW_023998526.1 coordinate 1,154,151, forward strand.
ACATTCCTTTACGAAAAGACGACCATTATGAATGACACCGCCGTCGGTTCTTCTTAATACACTGTCTTATTAGTTGATGCACACCTACTTCCAAAAAGAGAGAGTGAAGTCGTGTACTCTCAAGTTAAAGTTACCTTTCCTAACAATGAGAGCAATGCTCTTAATCCCCACTAATCAAATCAAGTGTGGCAAACGACACCCAACCTGTGATTTTCAACCTTTACTTTTTCGTTCGCAATCGCATATATTATTTCTACCTCCGCGCCAAATAACAACCCAAAAGACAGCATATGATGTAAATCAATATACTGTGCAATATTTTTTAAACCCCTCTCATCAGTTTATATTAATATTAATGTACAAAGTAATGAACAAATATTTAATCATATTACTACAAACAATATAAAATCTCAATTGTGGGTATGTATGCACTGCAACTTTGAAAAGTAAAATAGCTTATTTCTATATGGATATTTTCTTTGCGACGCTCGAAAAGGAAATGGCTATATACTCAGTTGCTATCAAATTTGTAAGATTTGCCAAACAAATCTCGCGGACAAATAGAAGTCAAAAGAATTCACGATAACAACATCAAAAATCGGAATTATAATGCTGCACAATTTTGGAGATCTATACCCCAGTCAGTCATTTGGGATTCTAAAAAAGCAAAAAAAGAAACAACGAGCTTTAGTAAGCATTTCGATCTTGCTTGACAGTGAGTAACATTACCGTAATAAGTTCATTTTAAAGAAAAGTCAACACCAAAAACTTTAGATCAATAAAATCCTATTGATGCTTACAACTGTGGGCAAAAATATGTATATGGAAAAAATAGACGTTTATAAATTTTTATTAACCATCCATATACAAAACCATTCACAGACGTTTACCCGTGTTAAGTAAATGGGAATATGTTTTACAGCTTATGTTCTAGAAAACAAGAAAAAAATGATAGAAAATAAAGTAGTAAAAAGCAAAGAAAAGAATACGATGTGAGGAAAGCAAGGTTTGGATTGTGATATAGAATGACGAATAAATTGTGGATTTCATTTGATCGTCGTGGTGGATAGTGAGCATTCTCGAAAAAAACTGCCTTTCTTAGACATTTGTTTTTAAGAGTGATGACGTAGAGTGTTGAAGACGAATTGTAGTGAACTATGATATAGAAAAACAATGAAAAAAGGTTAACACACGTTGCTCGCATAGCGTGTGGCGTTACGTAAACAATGTTTGCTTAAAGATATGCCGGAGATAATGTCTGAAAACACTATAGCTATAAGGAACGTCAAGAAAACGCTTTGATTTGGAAAGTTATTTTCGTGTTAATGAAACATAAACGAAAAAAGTTAGTAGCCGTCAGATAGATTGATAAGTGTCATATATTTTCTTTAGTTTAGTTTTTTTTTTTCAACGTTGAAAGTTTCAAACCAAAGTTTCAACCAATAGCTACTTAGGCTTCTTCATTCGTTGTGCTGTTTGCGCTGTTTCTATTTTCGAGACGGTGACACCAACTTTTGCAACCTTTTATGAGACTTTGAAGTAATTGGCAAAGCCAATTGGTTTTGTACAATACAAAAGTACAATACAAAAGAAAAATAAACAAAACAAACGGCATTCTCGCGAAAACGCTGAACTGTACTTGCGTTCAAAGCATAACACTACACTAGGCGCCCTAAATTGAATAAATGCCATTCACAGCGTTCCATATTTCGAGTGAACAAAAACTTGTAAACAAACTTATACTAAAATCCCAGTATATAAGCAACCAAAAAATTAATTTAATTTGAAAGTGCTAGCCGAGCTTGCCTTGGCGTCTTATGAACTAAAAGAACATCACCAATCCAATTCTTTAAATTCGATGGCGACACTCATTGCCGAATCTACTTTGGCAGCTAAAGAGAGCTTGACTTGGCGCAGTAGGCGAGCAGATACAAGGGTATACACTAACATTGGATTCATACCGAATCCTCTGTTACTTAGGAATTACCACTTTAAACACTTTACACAAATCTTCGACAATATCATTACACCGTGCTTGCAAACAAATGAAATGAAAATCAAAAACGAAGATTATCTGTTTTAAAGTAGAAGTTAGCTTATTTTATGTTAATTTAAGTTTGATTTAAATTATGCGATTCATTTTACGTAATCGATCAAATAATATGGTAGTCCACTTGCGGCCTTTAAACCGGAAATTAAATAATGCATCATTGTGCCAGCCCCCTGAAATCTGTTTTTCAGGTAAATGAAAATTAGACATGTAAGGACGCGTTTTGCTCCCTTACTAGAAACATGTTAGGCCGTGCAATTGTATATAATCCCAGGTAACCGTCATCCGTAGTCCTGAACATATAATTCCTTAAGGTAATTTGCTTATCTGTCCGATTCGTTTGTCAAGTACTTTATGAGTGTATATTAAAGCGTAGACCGTTATCTTTGTTTATTTCAAATGCACATTTTCTAATTGATTCTCCGTATAAAAGCGTTGTTTATAAACATACCTCTGTCCACTTTGATCATACATATTAAGTCATTGGTTTGGATGCTTTAGGGTATAAACAAACATCTTATCTCTGTTGACTCTTTACATGCTCTGAATTGTGATTTTAATACAAATACTCTTCGTTTCTCATCATTATATATCAATATATCTTTATTTTGTAACATTTATTCAATTGCGCCTTAAGTTTCTTGTATATGCATCTATGCTAATTTCTCAGCAATATGCATGCTATTGAGAAAAATATTATACACATATATATGATCTTATGGTGAAGTGTCAATGCAATATAGTCCGAAAACATTATATATATATACATTACATACAAAAATATTGTGTATACCTATACTCTTAATTATATTTCTAGAAACTGTCAAAAATCGCGTGTTACCTATCCAAGCATGTTCACTCATATATCCATAGCCTACATGTACATAACATGAACACATTGGTCTCATCAAAACTGGTTTTCCACTCATGCACTTATATTGCGTACAAACTAAATTTTAGCGACCAAGAAGCGCATTCTTGTACTAGTTAATATACCTATTATAACACATTAATAGGATAATATGCTTATCAGCTTCTAACAGGCACAGGCATAACTTTAAGCAACATTGTAACGGTACAGAGATGGTGATCGCAGCTATAAAAGCTCGAGGCGCAATATTCTCGATATCTCAGTTTTGCTACGGCAGCCAAAGTGGTAAGTTGCTAATCGACAAAATAAAGCTTTGCTCCTTTTATTCTTGGATAGGGGATGGCTGGCTCATCTTAACAGCTGTGCCTAAATGAGTCTCTAGACTGGTACCGATAATAAAATTAATTAAAGAGACATTTTGGGACTAATAACTGGCCCATAAGGTCGGCATTGTAATATAAAACGTGTTTTTATAGAACTACGGTAGACGGGAAAAATTAAGTTCAGTAAATTGTTAATAATAACAATCGGCTCGCGAGTCACAACATCGCTCTGCTGGTTTCCGCCCTTTCCGCAAAGATATACAATCGTAATAGTGTATCAGCATTTTCTTGAAATAATATATAAATCATTAATCAAAAACACGACGATCCAAATCTTCTACTTAATTCTACTTAAATTTTTTCGAAAGTTACCTTCAGGAAAACACTGACTAATACTCCGGTTAAGAAGACTATTTACAGCTAGTAAAACTGTATCCTTTAGTGATTATTATAAGTAGAAATTGCTAGCAAAGCAATGTCGTTTAAGACGGTGTACGCCATCTACACCCTTCATTTGCGGCTGTTTTAATAAAATAGTTGATTGAGTATTGGTTTGTAGTTATCGTCACGGCCAATATAGTAAAGGTTTTCTGGAAAATATGCATGAATATCAAAGGAAGTCGATTCATTAAAACTTGCTAATGTTGTTGCAAAATAGTAAAGCGGGAATAAGGAAAATATTATAGAAAAAGTACTCGTTGTCAAAGAGGAGTTGTTATAAAATATTTGATTGCATCCAAAAGGCTGTTCTTAAGGAAACACAGTCTGCTTAAGGAATCTCTTATCTTAAAGGAAAAAAAATAAGCAGAGTGAAAGTGGAATATAAAGATAGAGTGCTGTAAATTTGATAGAAGAAATTACGCTGACGCGCGACGATAACTAAGGGATTGCGTAGCAGATACGCTTGTCTGCATTACGACAAGGTGGACAAGGCGGGATTTGTTTTCTGCTACGATTAAATTCGAGCAGGATATAAGTAAGCTTCTGTTAAATGATAAAAATACGCAAAGTAAAGCAAACAAGTTAAACAAACTGAATAAATTCTATTTTAATGAAAACGATTATCCTACGATTATTAAAATAATATAAAAGAAAAGCAAGCCGGAGATCTTTTGTGTGCAATCGCTTTGATTGCCTCGGTCGCCTTTAGAAAGCCTAAGCTATTGTAATTTACCGGAGGTAAATCTTCTAACCAAACTAGATGCGGGCTTAAGGTCGAATGAAATGATTATCGCAATTTAAAATGTGACTGAAAATAATCTCGTCTTATAAGTTGTTTCTCTTACAAGTAAATTTGATGTTACGCTAACTGTTTGCAAATTAATAACCTAGATAGTCAAAAAGTAATCTAATAAAAATTAAAATAAATAAAAAATAAACTAGATCCAATGATACGTGCATATGTTCGTGTGTGTATGTTCGTAAGTTTGTAGGTTAAAGGCCTATAATGAATTGCATTATTTTTACGTTTTGTTAATATGGCTGGTAATGCAATTCGACACTTTTGAAGTGTATCATCAATTTTATTTTCTTCTTTATTTATTTCTGTTATTTTGTTTATTTAATTCCTTGACACACTTTATTTATGTAATACAAATGGTTAGGTTACAATACTCTACTAATTTCTCGCCTTTTTCAACACGGAAATGGCTACTTTTAAGCTTAACTCTTACATCTAAAAGTTTTATAAAAAATTAATTTCCTGTAAAAAATTTCTTCTTTGCAGGCTCGATTTAGACGCATGCAAAAGCCGCGTTAAAAAAGCTCGAAGTATGTTAGGCCAGCAGATGGTATGTTTATTGAAATGAAAATTAAAAGATGTACATTTTCAGAAAAAATGTAACATTATGCAAATATTAAAAGTTATCTTTTATAATTTTTTAATATTAGTTACGTTTGACCTTTGACTGACGGGACCATTGACAATTCTTGCAACGTGTGGCCGAGCAATGTGATGCAAGAGGATAACTTTGGGTCTGTTAGTCGCTATTGCGATCTATTTTGCAACAACACCTTGCTAAATTTGTTCAATTGATGTCAGTGCACAGCTACGGTAACGGTTTCATTCGGTTTTAACAGCTCGTAATACACTTTCCGATTCCTTGGGATTATTGTAGTGGACCCACTTTTCATCGCCAGTCACAATACGTCGTAAAAAACTCGCCTTTTTTTGCCTGGCAAGCAATGGAACCCCGATGTTGAAACGGTTCGAAATGGTATTTTAAGTCAGTTCGTATGGTAGCCACTTGTCTTCTTTTAGATCTTCCCAATCGATTCTTCTCAGTTGATTTTTTGAGAGTTTGAACTAGGTCTTCGTTCAATAAGTCTTCCAATTCTTTGCCGTCGAATTTTTTTGTCCTCCAAGCCTTTCTTTCTCATTGACATCAAAATCACTAAAACCAACAATCGGGATATAATGGAGCAGCATCACCATAAGCTTTAAAAACTGTTTAATGAGCTTCAATAATTCTGAATGGAAAAATGTTTTTTTATGTAGCGAAAAGTCAAAATCATCGAATTTAACCGTTGTGTACATTGAATACTTTACATTATTTTATCATGTTCACCAACGGATATCTCTGATAAAAATACATGCAAGCAGCTGTTATATTGTTTTTATGCATACGGTTCCTATTAAATGTACAGTAAAAGCTCTTTATTCGCGCTTCCTTCATTCGCGTTTTCACTATTCGCGGATTAAAAAAATGCGACCCAATTCCTGTATTCACGGCTATAAATTTCTTAATTCGCGGATTAATCCAGGCCTTTAAGCGAACCTTCAAAATCATATTGGATAATATGGCACGTAATCCTGATATGAGCGTTATGGAACGTAGGAAGAAATTTGACAAAGCAAAATGCATCGTAAACATAAAAGAATCATTGGAAGAACTGAAGCCACCCACATTGAAGTCATGCTGGAAAAAACTGTGGCCTGCCATGACTGCGGAAAATGACGAAGAATCTGTGCAAGTTCCAACTTTTACTGCAAACATAGTTGAAATCGCGAATGGAATAGGGCGAGATGGATTCGAACAGATAGAATCAAGTGGCATTCAGAAATTGCTTGTCAAAATGTTCTTTTCATATATAAATACTTTTATTACAGGGAGCATTTTAAACTAAAGTTGACTTCTCAAAACGGCGCTTACTATCGGTGCCACCTATTCATGGCAGATTGCGTTGGAATAGCGCCTTTACGATAGTCACCATTCTATTAAACGTGGGTGTTAATTGGGCGTATAGAAGCCAAATCATTTCATTCTAAGTAGCATGTTTGTTGCACCGGCATGACGATTTTTTAGGTTGCTTTCCCTCCAGTAGGTAGAAATTACCTTAACGCCAAATTAATTAAATACACTGCATCGTTGGAGGTTGTAAGGCACTTTTGGTCAAAGAAAGCAATCACAGATACGAGTTTTTTTGTTGCAAATGTTGATCTTCGTTCAATTTCTAGGCACCGAGGACTATCACTCGATTTGACTGTTACCATTGTTGTTGTGTAATTTGGCGAAGATTGAGTCCATATTCACAGAGATCTCACGAAAGGATTTTTAACATGCATTTTGAATTCAAAGTGAAAGGCACAATCGTAGCGTTTAGATTTTTTGTTGAAATGTATATGATAAATTTGATATAATGATTGAAGCTTCGTAGGATATAATGAAAATTCTGACAACAAATTCGCGAAGCACACCTCGACAGGAAATTTTACACGAATTCTTAATTTTTTTATAGATAAATCTGTTTATTATTCGGATTCTTTTGCCTTTTTCCTTCATATTCGAAACGATAAGTTGAGAAATTTCTCAATATCAATGTTTCTTCCACCACTATCCTTCTTTTTTGTCCCTCTTATTTTAATAGATCAAATTACTCGTCTTTAATATATGAATGAATTTCATAAGCGTTCGTTTTTTTCGTATTGATTTGACTTTTTTTTACCATAACGGTTATATTACAACAAGCAATAGTTGGCAATAACATATATAAAGGCGCTTTGTATATTATTTTAAAAGCGCATTATTATTGTTTTAGATGCCGAACCTATTCTTGAGATTAGATAAAAATTTCTTATTAGAAAAACCTGCCGTATTGATTTAATTTATATTTAAAAACTCTACTTCACTCTTTCTACTGCAGTCTGGGACTGATTTCGTCTAGTGTTGCAGCACTTAACAACTTTTTTCAAACTATAGCTCCGAATTTTAAACTGCAAGAACGTATTTTTTTTGGCACTGTAATGATCTTTAAGGATTATAGGCCTACAGAGAAAGGAATGGAGGGAATAGCGTTTGTGTACGATCAACATGAAAGTGGAGGCATTTGGTACGGTGTGAAAGACCACTGTGGGTTGGTTATTCTAAAGACAGGCAGAGCGGTTAAAAAACGACAAATCATGGTAGTGTGTTGTGCAGTTCTAGCATGAGCGGTTGAAAACGCTGAGAAAGTAGTAGTCTCCCTTTTTTCTATAACAATTGGCCTGTGTGTAACTATATATGAGCACAACCCAGCGTATATTTCGCTTATTGCGAAGAGTATCGAGAGTTTTGGACACGCTCTTCTCGCTGAAGAGCATCTGAGCTCTTCGCTGTAAGCGGTCCAGGGCCTGCAGGCAAGGTCTAGACATTCCATGACACATATGTATTATTTTTTTCTGCGGGTATTTTTCTTTGTTAAAAAATGGTGATTTGACGACGCAAAAATTTTGATCTCAGTCCTGATTACTTGGAAAATTGAACGCATTTGGTTATAAAGTTTTGCTGCACAGCCATGTTTGTAAATAACTTAAAAGCTACAAGAGCAAATTACGTAAAAAGTCATTCGAAATATATTAAACCGTACTTTTATCACTGAGGCACTAAATAAATTTTAATTTGTTACTTGATTTAAACATTTTGTTGCCTTTGAAACTTCTAGAAGGATGGCCTTTCTCCTGAAGCGGCTTTAGAACAGGTATTTATTACTTGGTATTTTTGATAAAATATTAGAATTAATTTGTTTAATCAATGTTTATTTGTCTCGTATCATTACAGGCCGAACGTGATTTGCGTGTAGCGCAATCGGAATTTGATCGTCAATCTGATATCACAAAATCGCTTTTACAAGGACTAAATTCATCACATGAAAATCATTTGAAGCACTTGTGCGCCTTCGTACAAATTCAATTACGATATTACAAGCAATGCAATGAAGTTATGAATAATTTACAAAAAGAACTAGTCAAGTACGTTTTTCTCGATATTAGACATGACATATATACAATCTCAGATGCACCGTAAAATTGATTATTTTTTTGTTATTCAAACCTTTAAGCAATGAATCAAAACCAAATACTGCAATTTCCCAAAAATAGATATACTGGCTAGTTAAAAATATACTTCGGGGTTTGGGATAATTAAAAGACATAAGAAGGGCTACGTTTAAGAGAGTAGTACATCACAAATCAGATACTAATGGAAATGTTTTAAACATATAACAACCGATTTCGAAAATCAGTGAACGTAAAATTTTCCATACCTTTATCTAGGCACACGCCATTATCGTCTTATTATAGACGTATGCTAACATAAGGATTTCTGTCAGCTTTTTTGGTTAAGATAAGAACAGCGTTCACAACAAATTTTTAAATTAAAACTGCAGAAAGAGAATTTACTAATAGTAAAATATATTTTCTCATTCAAGTTTGGGAGTTTCTAATCCGTCTGAGGTCATTGATGTGAGAGATGAAAACGTTGAATATCGGTCTTTGAGCCATGAAACATATGTGGAACACACAAATAAACATCTAAAACCAGTGACTGTTACAACTGATGAAATGAAAAGAGCTCGCGTATTATGTTCATATGACGCAAAGGACCATACCGAGCTAAGTTTAATAACAAATGAGGTAAGCTTTAATTATATTTTTAATAGTTCTTAATTGTATTTAAAAACAAAATTAGCTAAGCCGGTTTTGCGAAATATCTAGAAGGTATGATGGTGCTTTGAAAAAAGAAGTGAAATGAGTATTCTTCATAAATTTTGTGAGAAAGATGTTTGAGAAAGATTTAATTAATTATTTAACCAAGTTTTATTTCGCTTTTGTAAGACTTTTAAGGTTTTAAGTTCTTTAAGCTTGAATTCAAAACAGACGTTTATAAGAACATGTAATTAAAAAAAAAAATGTAATTAAAAAAATTACTGTTCGCTTCACTCTTATTTTTAAAGGCTCTTAAAAGCTATTCATTTATCTTTGCTGTTATTTTTTTACTCATTTTATTGAAATCTTTATTCCAATTTTTGATTCCTGCTGTTATAATATTTAATTTAAAACTACATATTTGGGGTTTTCCGTCTAGCAAATAACCAAACTCTGGTATGTGCTCATTTCATTTTATTTCTTTGTATACTACACTCCTTCGGTAAGAACGATACAATCGCGGTATAATATATTAATAAAAATATCAATCAAGCTCGATACTCGGATTAACCCTTCCTCAACTGTTAAAAAATTCCTCCAAAGAAAACTAACGTTGAACTTTACTTCAAAAAAAAAAAAAACTCTTCTAACATATGGGACAAAGGGCTTATTGTTAAGTTGCTTAAACCTAACATGTCAGAATATTTAAACCTTATCGGGTCACGTTCAAACTTTGAAATTTATTTCAACTTGTAACTTAAATATTTTGATTATTTTACAAAGCGTTTCCAAACCTTTTCTTTTTATTTTTTGTTTTTTTTTGTGAATTTGCAGTTGTTCATGGTGTCAAAACTTTTCTAACGAATCCGACCACAATGTGTGGCTCACCGTAAACATCTTCACGACTGCAAAAATGAAGATATCGGCTTCAAATTTGGCAGAAACTTTGGAGGTTCTTACACGCAGGCTGGTGTTGAAAATACATTGCCTACATTTGACATAAAGTAGGTACACCTCTGCTTCCTCGATTTTTTGTCGTTGCTTACAAACTACAATAGACACATAATAAAAGCTTCTAGAAAAATAGAAATAAGTTGCCATCCCCACCCAATATTACAGAAGTTTAGCCTTTCGTTGTTTGGTTAGCCTTTCTTATGAAAATGGTGGTTTTATATTTGAAGATTTTTTTATTTTTACACCATTCGAAAACAAAAATATATGGTCCATGTATAATTGTAGTTTACATATCTTGTTTGGATAACAAAACGAACACAAATTATAAAACGTTTCCTGTCCAAGATATGGGACTTATTTCTGATTGTACGCCTTTGAGACTCATTATGGTATGATTCGATCATTCGAAGCTTTTTAAATAATCACCAATTTTATCATACATATTATATATAGCGCACGGTGTGAGAATCCGTGGTGTATTTCTTATAATGCTCAGAAGTTAGCATGACACTGCCGCTAGGTACGAATCTTTGGCTAACTGCCAGCAAAAAACTCTTTCGGATCTGCCTCCAATACAATGGCTTTAATCTTTCACATCTGAAGCTTTGTTAGTTTTTCGAGTCATTTTTTTTTATATTTACGCCGTAAATGAATCTTAGGTGGAAGACTATAGTTTTGACGCCGATGTAGATTTGTCAGGATATAATTTGTCTAGAAATGACTGTCTAGCGTTCAGAGGGACAGGAGTTGCCCCGTACATGTGCTGTAAACTGTATTTTAAGTCTGTTTTTTGAGTCATGAAGGAGAGGACCTGTCTTTCGGTTTTCATTTAGCTAAGTCTCCAGAATAATAAATTGCTGTTTGGCGTTGTCTATTTGCCTAGAGAAGATATACCCTCTCTCGAAAGAAAAGTGGCCTGCTTGGCATGTACCCCAAATATCAATAACTGGGTGAATTATGTGATGAGAAAGGAAAGGAATTCAGGGTACAGAAATTATATTCCTTTAACAAACATTTTGTGTTTTTGTTTCGACAAATCACACAATATATTACAAACGAATGAATCTGGTTGTAACAGTTACGGTTTACAAAATTTTCTTACCAAAACTATTTTATAATTGGAAGACCAAGGCGCGTTTTCTCCTCCGTTGGTGACTTTACCTTTGATTATTTTGATTTCTTTGAATGTCTGGCTGGTATTGGGCGGGGTGTTTTACTTTTCGTTTATTTGTTATTTTGATTTAATATATAAAGAAAATTGGAAAAAAATTGCGATATGACGCCGAAGCGGAACTGACGGAACACTGCGAATCTCCACAAAGAGAAAAGAAAAAATTCAGATTCCAATAATTAACTACTCTCCAGTTAATAAAAAACTTATTGCTATTTTCTCCACTGACTTTAACAAAACATTATGCCGTTTAGCCCTTTCGGTAATCATCAATTGCAATGATCAGCACTCGGCTTTCGATAGACAACCCACACATTATTTACAAACGCGTGTAGTCCTAAAAATTCAAACTAAAATTTTATTTATTTAAATTTAAACGCAAACATGACAATACAAACAGGATCACATAAAAAATGTATAGTATCTTTGCTTTTTGCCTCATCCTCCCAATCGTTTTCTCAACAAGAACTATAATTAATTCCCTGCACTCACTCCGCCATTGATTACATATTGCGACTGAAAACTGTAACATCATCTGCGACTCGACAAGCGACAGCAGACGTGATGCTGTTTTGAAACGTGTCTTCGTTGGAAGCGCTCTCCGTTTTAAATGATGGAAGACTAACAATTTTTAAACTTTTTCACTTTTCGTTATTATATTAAAACCCATAGCTCAATTCAGGAAGTATTACAAAAATCAAGGGCACTCAATTTGAAACTTTTTTTCCAAAACAATTTACAGAAGCACGTTAATGAAAGTCGTGTGAAACAAGATCAACAAACGACGGAGGTCTTCAAATTGCAATGAAATTTCTGCATTTGAGGGAAATTTTTTTTTTTTTTTCTTGGTATGTTGAATGGAGATGGGCTAGGCCAATAGATTTGCGACTTATATGTCCAGATAATAAACTGTCGTAATTTTTGGTCACCATTATGTACAAAATGTAACAAAAAAAAGAGCGGTCGTAATAACTGGAGCCAGCATATTGTAATTATGCTTGATTAGTTCTTGAAAATCAAACAGTGTTGCAAACTTCGGCTGAGAACGGAAAGGGGTGCTGTGGTAATAGATGATTGAATGCAAAAAAAAAAAAAGGAAAGAAGAGGAAAAAAAAATTCTAAAAGGATAAATTAGCTTTTCTAATAAAGCAAGTTAGTTCCCCGAGATGACGTAAATTTTTTGCTGTAAATTTTTTGATTTCTCAGGAATTAAAAGAAGATACAGAAAAGGGTTTGAATTGAAATGTGGGATTTAATTTATAGAAAAGGCCATTGGATTTAACGCGCGCGATTTGTTTAAATTTGTCGTTTAGCTGTTGAAGGATGTAATTGCGAATTGCCCGAATTGCTTCATTGGGAGTGTATTTGGTGGACAAAATTGTCCCATCAACACGAGCTCTCCCTGCATAAAAGTCGGCTTTTGCATTAAAAAAAAAGCCGCAGTGGCCAGGTACCCAAACGAGGTGACAGTCATCCACTTAAGATGCATGCAACATCTTACGAATATCAAACACATATTGATTCTCTGCACCTCTTTTATTTATTAGAAGTAGAGCTGATCTGCTGTCAGAAAAAATAACAAACCTTCTGATACCATCGGAAATAGCAACCTTAATAGCATGTCGAATGGCGAGCACTCAATAAAAGTCAGGGAAAGTTCGTCTTCCACTTTAACTCGATGTACTGTTTTAGATAGATGTTTCACGACCAAGAAGCCAGATACATTATGTCTGACGGAACCGTCAGTGGCATTTATATCTCTGAAAATTACCAGAAACAAGTGTACAAGTGTCTGAAAATTACCAGAAACAAGTGTGCCAGTGCCTCAAAATTACCAGAAACAAGTACATTTTTAACATGATGAATTTAAATTTCAAATTAATAATAACTAGAACTACGTACTAAACCTTATAGACTAAATGTTATCCGCTCCGTCTTTACATCTTTTTAGATATTTTCTGATGTCTTTATATTTTATTGGTTGTTTTTGTTTCTTTTTGGTTACCGACTACTATATGTTTACATGAGAGTGGACCCTACAGTGTAGAGAAAAATCTGAATACAAAAGAGAAAATGTTTTACACAAATTGCAATACATAGAATGTGCAAATTCAGTTTTGGACCTGACTAAAGATTTGTATACAGTGAAAGCATTTTTGGAAGGCAAGCCTAACTGATTGTTAGTCATGAGTTTGATGAGGGTACATCCAGATTGACAGTCTTTGAAGGCTTTCTCATAATGCCCACGAAGGGCTAAACTGTCATTTAAAATTCTCCCAAGAAATCGAAGAGATTTTACCTGATCAACTTAAGTACCTTTGATAAAGGACCTGATTTCACGTTTAGAACATAAATAGTATTTGTTTGGCAAGATAAATAGTATTTGTTTTGTTGGGGTTAAAATATAAATTAAGATCAGCGCATGCATCGAAAAATAAGTTCGCTTTCATCGAAAGGTTATTGACAGCTGCTGGAAAAGATGAGTCCGCAGATACAATTCGGAAATTATCTGCATATTGAAAAATATGAGTTTTATCATCTTGAAGGTCATGCAAAGAAGCTGCGTATAGATTGAAGAGTATGGGGTTTAAACAACTGCCTTTTGAGATACCACCGTATATTTCAACTTTTTCAGTACCCATCACCAACACACGCCTGGATAAATAATAAAGTATCCACAGCCGCATTTGAAGAGGAATCGAAAAGTTTAAGAGAATTCTACCAAGCTTAACCAAGTTGACACAGTCATAGGCTTTGCTGATGTCCAGGGAAAGCATGACAACCATTTTCCCTGCTTTTTTTAAGCTAGCTTTGAGAAAGCATAGTTCATCAAAGCACATATTCGTAGATTTGCGTTTTTAATAGGCGTAAGAACGAGCTGGAATAATGTTCTCAGTTTTCAGGAAACCAGTTAGTCTCTCCTTAACCATGAGGTTGATAGCCTTTATGAATACAGATATCAGTGAAATTGGTCTGAAGCTACTTAAATCATTTAAGTCTTTACCTGTCTTAGGAATGGGAACTACTTTGATGCATCGCAAATCTGAGGTTATAAGGTTGATGGGCCAGCAGTTGTTAATTGCATGCAAGAGAATGCTAAGGTTTCCTCCAGACAGTGCTCTGAGCATGTCATACTTGACTCCATCACAACCTGCAGTAGCTCTCTTTCTGGAATGTAAAACATACATTAGCTCATGCAATAAAAAGGATGTGTTGTTGAGACTACTGAAAGGAATTGAAGATATTGTAATCGGATTGACACTTGGAATGGAGCTTTTAAGCATATCCAAGTATTTTTTATTATAATGGTCATTCCATACAGCACAACCGCTTTATTTTCGACTAGAATGTCGATGCCCATTGATATTACTGCAGAAAGAACGTGGGTTGCCGTTATCACATAAATCTTTAATCGCGATAGCTCTATGTGCCCTCTTCGCCTTTCTACCTGCAGACCTCCATTCTTGCAGCTTGGTATTTGCGAAAAAGTGTTGACAGGGAAGACTTCCATCAAGGTTTAGGTGAGAAGGACTCAATATCAGGAACGTTGGTTCTAGCAGACCTGATCAAAGACTGAAAGGCACGTTGAATTGATGATAAATCAGAAGGAAGATCAACTTTAGACAGACGGTCCATAAGGAAGTTGCGTGAAATGAAATTTTCTATTTTCTTAACGGAATTGTTACAACGGTGGAATAAAATGGGAGAATGCTGACTTTTGCTAATGGAAACTTTGGACGGGTTCCAGTTGAAAGATAAAATGGTTGAATTCGAGAAAGTTAGATCCAAGACACTGCTCGCCGTGCGACCACTCCGGTTACAGCGAAAGGTAGTATTGCCATTATTTAAAATACTGAAACTGCTGGAATTGATGGCATTTACAAGGTTCTTGCCTTTGTTGGTAGAGACATGGTCGCCATACAAGCAATGTCTTGCATTCAAATCTTCAGCTACAATCACGTTTTGTTCACCGTCAAGAAAGTCACATAATCTCTGAATCTCATCACGAAAGGTTTGCAAATCGAGACTGGGTGGAAAGTAGCATGATGCTATGAAAAGTTTCTGTTTCAGGTTCATGGTTTTGATAATGATAATGTCAACAGCAGAGTTATAGGGAATACGTCTGAAATTAACACTTTTCTTAACTAATATATTAACACCGCCATAGCTATCAGTTCGGTGTTTGGTGGCTGAGGTATAATTCGAAACTTTAACTTCGAAACAATTTTCATCTTTCAGAAATACTTCACTTAAGATGCAGCAATCAACCTTGTTTGAGTTTAAGTAAAAATCCAAAAACGACAGGTTACGTCGGACACTTTGAATATTATATTGTAAAAAGCATATCATGTTAAAACTTGAGAAAGAACTCCGGCGGATTTCATCGTAGTCCTGGGTGCTTGAACGGGGCAAGAAATTACATAGACGGACATTTCTTCTTCAAATTCTTCAATAAGATTATGAGGGATCATCGGACGCGAGAATTAATCTTTCAAGTTCTGAGGGCCGCAAATATTTGTTTGAAATTATCGGACGTCGAAGAATTGTTCCAGACGGCTTGGGGGGTGAATTGAGAGAAGGCTTGGTGGGTGAACTGAGAGAGGATTTGGAAGGAACCGATTTCCTTTTGACGACAGAATTATATTTATATTTGGTTAAAATTTTGTTGACATTTTGATTATCATCCTGGGTCGAAATTGGAGACGTTTTCCCTAGTGGAGGGAAATTGTCGTCATAAGTGATGTCACCGAGACATTCGAAATAAATTGCGGAAAAATTCTCTCTTACCTCTTTATACGAGAGGTTTTTAATTGCCATGATGCTGTTGATATTTGATTCGAGTTCCCTGTTAGGGCAACATTTATTGAGAGTGTTGTGCTCGCCTGAACCGCAGGACAAGCACTTCATCACAGTTGACACACTTCGGAGACTTCCCACAGTTAAGGTACCTGCTCTCTTTAAAGCACTGCTTTAAAGTGGGTACAAAGTACTCAACCAGCAGATAACAATAATTAAATTTTATTGACTTAGGGAGGGCTCTCCCTTTGAATCCAATCTTGATGCTGCTAGTGTGAATCCACTCATCTTTGTTGTTGGGATTTCTTCTTTGAAAAGGGACAGCGGACTTGATCGGAATATCGGATACGGCGTTTTTTATTATATCATTGACACTGTATGTGCATGGGATGTTTCGAATGACTCCAAATCTCTCAGAGAAGGACCTCGGTATGTACGCCTTTAAATTCTTTTTAGTAAATTCATTATTCGTAACAAAATTTTTGCCATTGGCAGCAGAGCTAAAAAGCAGTTTGGCTCTGCCCCTGCCGACAACTTTTACTTCTTGTAAGCCGTACATGTTGAAATCTTTCAAGTAATCATAAAAATAGAGTTTGGAATTAATATTGCGTTATCCTCTCCATTGGGAGATGAAAGAAAGTTATTCTCACCCATCCTCGATCTCTTGGTGCGCCCAGTGGCATTGATATAAAAATTTCAAAACAGTCTCTATTATTAGCTATAAGATCAGACCCAGTCTTCATAGGGAGACGGGCTGATGTTGTTTTGGTTATCACGCGGAACACCAAAAAAGAAAAATCCTAACGAAAAAAAAAAAAATTTAATAGACATATTGCTTTTTAATTTTTCTCTCACGAGAGATTCCTCTTACTTCCCTCCTTTTCTTCCTTTAAAATTGTTTTCTTTGGTTACTTTAATTACTTTATTGAACTTTTTTTCCTTTTTTCAAATATTTAAATTCTCTTTTTTTTTTTTATTAACACCGGTAAAACACAAAACTTATCCAGCTGCCGTTTGCAGATATGACGTGTTGTATGAAGTGTGAATGAATGCGATGGATTCGAGGGATATAAGATATCTTTGGAAGAATGTGATATCAATATTCCTCCGACAGCAACTTGTTCAGTGTTTTCGCATCATACATAAATTGTTTGATCCTTTCGTTAAAAGCTGATAAACTTCAATGTTATTTTCCAGGAAGTTTATTTTCAAATAATACATTCAACTTTTTAACCCATTTAGTGTCCTTTGCAAAAAGCGAAGTAGTGTTTGTATTTGTATACTTAAATCTTAATATCGGATATTTTAAATTCTTTCAAATGAACTCCTCCCAATATGAGCGATTTGGCTGTGTTGCCTTGAGTAACTTTTAATCTTTAAATGATTGACAAATTGAACGAAATATGTTCGCTGTTACCAGTGGCCAAGCGTTTGCACGTTTGCAATGCTGTAGGTATTCACTCCGAACTCTTGCTTTTTTCTCTTGTTTACTTAGATATGTCTTTTTTTTACGTTTCCGCATTTTTTTCACTTTCGTATTATATAAATGCTTCGTAATAGTTGTTAATAAGATTTAACATAAGATTTTTGTCTCAGACTCAATCGAATTTATTTTAGCTGAATTTCATGTGTAACTAAATAAATATTTCTGAGCTTGTATTCGAATTTTTTGTTTTATCTTTGTATTTGTTTAAAGAGAAAATATAAGAAAGAAATGACTGATAGAATGACTCACGAATTAGAAGTGGGTGAAGAAATAAGGGATTTTAGAATAATTTTTAGAGCTATTGGGTTTGTGGAACAGTTTTTGAAGATAGGTGAATTCGCGATCTTAACAAATGTTTCTGACATTTTGATTAAATATCAGTGACTTGAAGACTCGCATCTCAAACAGCGCCAAACGGAGCTGGTCAAAAGCGTCACATCCAATGTATGATGTAGAATATTAAATTGTTAAGGCTACAAAGGATTGTCCTCATATTAGAATTCTGAAATTGTCATGCGGGTGCTCGTTCAGATGCGCATATAAACAAAATAAATTAAACTTGCTGAGTATGATAGAACATGAACTATAGAAACACATATCTGTCACGTATTATATACTGGTTCGTCATTAACCAAATATGTCTATCCAACAACGATGATTAACAATTCGAGAAATGGAAGCCAAAGAAGAGAATTCTGGAAGCAATAAAACACAGCTATGTAGCAACTTCCGTTCTACTTCATATATATTTCATTAGTCCTCCAAATTTTCTTAACATGTATTTCTGACTAGTTTAATATACTCATATTCATGTTTCTTAAAAAAATTGATGTGTTGCAATGTTCTACAATGTCTATCAGAAACGCCATTATTTAGCTGTTTCTCTTTTTTAATTTTGGTATTCTGCACTTTTTGCATGTAGTAATGTATTTCTTCGGGATACATATAAACTTGGAGCAAAACAGGATACTTGAATAGGTGGTGTTTTTTTTTTGTTTTGTCAGCTAGCGCTTAACCGGTGTTGCTTGTCGGAAAGATATGGCATTAATCAACTAGTTATAGACAAACATCTTTTTTACTGTGAAGTATAATTATTTTAATCCATGAGGATTTACTTACAAAAAAAATTATATAACTGAATAATGTCTACGTTGATGTTCTAAGCTAGCGTTCGACGAACTCTTCTAGTTCGAGACTTGTATAATAGCTTATTGTCCAGACTTGACTCAGTTTTAACATGTTAAAAGCTTTTTGATGTTGAGATATGATGCACTCAGTGTCATTTTCTTACAAAGCTGTCACAAACAAGTGGTTCTATTAACTAAAAATGCCTTATCGGTCCAAGAAGCTGATAGAAGAAGTAAAAGCGTCAGCAGTGCCGCTAACAATTTTATTGTTGGCCGCATCCTTTCAATTTCGAGTTTACTATCTCGAGTTGCACGTTCTGAAGTAATCTGGACTTCTTTTGGATAAGATGGATCCATCAATTCGAGGATAAACTTTTATGATTCGTCCTAATGGCCATATCATGATAGAAGTGTCATCATTACACACAAAATTGTAATTATTTGTGGTTGCCAATACCACGGTTATATTTTTTTTCTTTCAAAATCATAAATTTGTCGATATGGCAATTACGCAGGCCAACATTCTTGTCTTGTAGAAACAATTGTCTACAAAAACCACAAGTGATATTCGGACAGAACCCTTGCTAATAAACTTCTTCAAAGCAGCTTTTTCGAAGCATTCGTAATGATATACAATTAAATTGAATTGAGGTCACGATTTTTGGATCAACACCTTCGCCTCAAATGTGCACATGGGTGTTCGTATCTTCTCGCTTTATTACTAAACTTGTAGTGATGTCCACCAAACCAGTTAAGATAATTATTATTTTTATTTCAATTTTACTATTTCTGTACCGCGGGGACGTGGTGTTCACCTGAAGAGTGCTAGTCTAGAAAAACGTTGATTCAATTGGTTTTTTATACCATTGACCACAAGAGCTCATTTATTTAAGTTTTCACATAATAGTGTTTGACGTCAGATTTTTCTTTGAACTGCTTTGGATGGAATTACCCTCAGAAAAATTTAAAACCTCCCAAATATCATCGGCAAGGCTAAATAGTTCCTTAATGCCTTTTATACGAGAAATAGTAAGCTTTTGGTCAATTTCTTTAACCAGTATTTTTTAATAATGTTTGGAGTAGTGTTTCATCCGCCCAGGACGAGGAGACTGCGATAAAATTCAATCTGTTTACGGACACCCGTATCTGTATCAGCCAATATTTTGTGCAGCTTTGAATTTTTGCTAAGCGAATTTCTTTCTATATGTATATCTTGATATATATTGGCAGCAGGAGGATCGAAGATGAAATCAATAATGGACAATATGTTTTCTTGGGGAATTTAATAGGGGCATACTCATACTTGGTTGTTCCTTGTGTGATACCTTTGGAAGCAAACTATGCTTAGCTTGGATAAACTAAGCCTCTGAACAATTGGACCTTCCCAATTAGCTGAAAATTATGTTTTCTTCAGTTAGTTTTGTTTCTCTTTTTTTTGACATGGCCTGTTGTTCAATTTCGATTTCCTTTTGACACTCATTTGGCACTCTTTTATGACAATCCCCGGCTCAATATGTTAATGTCCTTCTTAGTTTTTTATTACTTTTTTACTGTATTTTTTTTTATAAGCAAAGTTCATAGTTGATTTGCGGCACGCAAGCAGATTATCCTTCCTTCTTATATTAAATACTTTAATTAGCGTTCAACGTTCTGCAGGTTTTAGGCTTAAGTATTTTGAATACATTAATTAGCAATGTTTCGTATTTTCTTTCTCTGTCCTAATATTTCAAGTTTCTATGGTTTATTTTCGTTGCTTCCATGACTCTATATAAAACCAAAGTTTATGAATTTATTACACACATGAGGATTCGTCATCATAATCTTTAATATAACATTAAGAAAAGTTCCGAGCACATAAAAATATATAATGGGTTTTTTTTAAAAATATTATCTTTTGCATTTCAAATGTACAAATACGTATTTTTGGTTTCTGATTTACAAGCTTTTGATAGAATTTTACCTTACTTGCACATCGATGTCATTTTTGCAGACATTTTTTGTGTAATGCTAAATAACCGAAGAACGAAGGGTATGTCCATTTTGTCAAAACGTTTGCAAAGCTTAGGAGGAAACTTCAGACGCGCCGCGAAGCATATATATTCTTGATCGGCATTAATTTCTGAATAGTAGAGGTTTCTGCTTTGACCCCTACTCTATCACAATAGAGCAGGTAAGACCGCAATAACGGGCTGCCGTTAGGCAAAATCACATTTGCGGTAAAGGCGGCTTGCCATTATGCAAAGAAAAGAAGGCAAAGAAGCAAAAAAGAAAAATTCCTAATCATAATGGTTCTTTTGCTAAATCACTCTATTATGCAAGAGAGAATCATGAAAAGCGTCCGTCTGTGCATTTAGAGCTCATTAGTTTTGTTTGGTTTTGAAGTTCTGAACAGATTTGGCGTAGTACCTTGTCATGTTAAGATCTCGCTCAACGATATTTAAGAGAAAAGAAGAGAAAAAATTGAGCACGAGCAAAACACAGTGAAAAGGACAGTTCCGGTTTTGATGTTTTGTGCGGTGAGTTGAGGAGGGAGTGCAGGATTTGAATTTTGGCCGTATGAAGAACGGAATGTGTTGATAGAGAGTTCGAAGCAAAGCGAATCGATTTGAGAAATGGATTTTATATTGAACATCCTGAACGGAATGCGTGCGAAGACAAGAAATTTAATTAATTACGGCTAAAATTGTTCAGATTTTAACATTACAACTACAACTACTTTATTGGTATAATGATATTTTTTTAATATAAAAAAATGAAAAAAAATTAAAAATAAGTATTATTATTATTATTATAAATTTAGCCAGAAAATAAATTCTAAGTCTTAAAGCACTAGCATCTAAGGCTTTCGTATTTATTCAAAACTTTACCGCACTTGAGGTTTGAACCCACGACCATTGAGTTGTCAGTTGAGACTCTTGCCTACTCGGCCTTTCAGGCGGAAGAAATAAGTAAAATATTGATGTAAAGAGCAGAAAATTATGCAAGTTTTGTAGAAAGAGTCCGGATTTATTTATTTATTTATTTATTTATTTTAATTCTACTTATACTAGAAACTCAACTAACCAAATAACAGTCGAGTTCAATTGGCTCATAATGCAAAACTTATATTAATTAATAATAAAATTTAGTATAAGTATAATAAAACAAATAAGAAGAAAAAAAAAAGCATGTACACTATCAGCATAGGGCCACACTTACAACCGGTACAGGACCAAATTGCAAATGAACCCCTAAGTCATCGTAAACATGCATAAGCCTGGCAACCGATAATAAATTGACAATAATTCATTTTCGAAACGTAACGACTTTTTAAGGATAAAAGCTAGTTTAAATACGACATAGGTAAATCGCGCGTATTAAGCAATGGACTTTAAAGAATCCGATAACGAGAATAAGTAGTAGACGTCATTTAGGTTCTTGCAAACGACTCTAAGCGGATTGAACACCTCATAATTAAATTTTCACTGACTAAGCTTAACCAAGATAAAGTGCCTAGAGAAGCGGTTAGGGACATTAAAGCATATTTCACCAAGTAATGAAGGCGAGTCAATGGCACCATTTATTACTTTAATTAGAAAGGAAACGCCAAGAGACGGTAGGGACAGCAGAAGCAACCTATTTTCATATGGAGGAAGAGAGGCAATCGGATCCCAACCCAAATTTCTAAGGGCAAACAGCAAGAATTGCCTTTGAACTGATTCAATTGAATCTACGTAGCACCTATATGAAGGAGACCACACAACAGAGGCATACTCAAGTATGGGTCTAACCAAACACATGTACAGCCTTTTCGTAATGTAGGGATAATCAAGCTCTTTGGACCACCTTTTTATAAAACCAAGCGCGGACCTAGCTTTGCTAATCGAAAGCTCAATATGCAAGTTAAAACGTAACCTATGGTCAAATAGAACGCCTAAATCTGTAATCGAATCGACGTCCTCCAACTTATGCGAATCAATGAAATACTGAGTAATGAATGATTTTCTTCTTGAGAAAGAAAGGTTCTTACATTTATTTAGATTTAGTTTCCGAAAATTCAAAGAGAACCATGCAACTAAATTATTGAAGTCACTTTGAAGGTGATGGGATTGCGATTCTAGAGAGAAGGAAGAAAACAGTTTCACATTATCAGCATACATTAAGATCTGGCTGGAATTAACCACCGATGGGAGATCGTTAATGTATAAACTAAATAAAATGGGATCTAAGTGACTTCCTTGAGGTACGCCAGACGTCACGGGGAATTCATCCGAGGTGATGAACTTAAACAAAACCCTGAAGGATCTATTGTGCAGATAAGAGCTTATCCATTTCACTAAGTAGGGTGGGAAACCAGAGGCTTGGAGTTTAAAGATAAGTAGTTTATGGTTAACCATATCAAATGCTTTGCTTAAATCAGTGTAAATAACATCTGTGCGAGAGCCGCTAGAAAAAGCCTTAAAAACATGACAGGTAAACTCTAACAAGTTGGTGACTGTAGATCGCCCTGTACGAAAGCCGTGCTGGTGCGGAGAAATATACGAATTAATGGCAAAGGCCAAATGCTGAGTCACAATACGCTCGAACAACTTGGTCAAGACACTCAACTTGGCTATGCCTCTGTAGTTCTCAACAAATTGTCTACTTCCACTCTTGTGGATAGGAATAAGGAAACAACTCTTCCAACCTGAAGGGAAAACGCCTGAATACAAGGACATTTTAAAAATCTTTGAGATCACACCACACAACTCGACAGCTCAAGATTTAAGTACACATGATGGAATTCCATCAGGTCCAGGCGAACAACTGTATTTTAGAGAACTCAACCCTTTGAAAACATCATCTTCCGAAATAACCAAGTAAGGTATTGAAACCGAGTTAGTGATTGAATATGGGTAGTTTGCTGATAAATCGAAATTAGCAATGGAAAAGTGACGTCGGAAATACTCAGCAAATAGATTTGAGATATCAAAATCATCCGAGGAATCAGAGCCATTAAAAGCAATATGAGAGGGATATGTGGATATTTTTCTTTTAGAGTTAACAAATTTAAAGAAGAATTTAGGATTAGCAAACAGAGAGGATTTAATGAACAGAAGGTATCTGCAGTAATAATGGTGGTTGAGGGAGTTAAATCTATGCCTCGCCACCGAGTGTGCGACATAGTCGAGCGCAGAGCCACTTTTCGAATATTTTTTGAATAGTGAGTATTTTCTATTCTTGTGATATTTAATTGTCTTATTAAACCACGGGGGACACCTGCTTCGAGGTCGACTATGCTTGATCGGAACAGATGCAGCAATAGCTAGATTTAATGTATTGTAGAACGATGACATTAAGCTTTCAATACTTCCGGTTGAGAAATCAAGCGTCATAAGTGAAAGACAATGTTTTAGTAATACAATATTGATTTTATGAAAATCATAATAATTATTTAAAAAAGTTTGATTTGGCACATTAAGGCATTTCAACAAACCATCATTAATATGATGAAAGGAAATGCATATTGATGGATGATAAGGATCCTCAGGTAAGCTAAAAGGTGGACAACGATTTACATTAATCTCGGGAAAATTGGCAAAGCAGAGATCAAGCAGTCTACCATTACAATTAGCGGTACGATTATATTGACCCAAATTATGATCAAACAATTCACTAAAGAACACAACAGCCCTATCAGACGTTGAAGTAGGATCCAAACAGCCAGATTTATCAGTGTTACACCAAGTGACTTGAGGCAAATTGAAGTCACCCAATGCAACGACCAAATCGGTGGGTCTAGACCTTGGCCACTTCACAAACAAGGCCAGCGTGTTTCTTGTAAATGGAGATATCCGAGTTTGGGGGAATATAGTAGCAGGTTATAAATAGATGTTTATCAGGCATATTCACACGAATAGCGATAAATTCGTAATAACGTCAGGAGAAGTGGGAAATTCAATTAAATTGGACGGGACTGACGCAGATATGGCAATTAATACACCACCACCAATGCGATTCACTCAATCATTTCTAAAGACTTGGAAAGAATTATGAAAAAGTTCCGACGAATGAAGATCGGGTTTTAGCCAAGTTTCAGTAAAGGCGAAACAGAAAAACTCCGTGCTCACTGAATTTAGAAAAGTGGAACGAATTTTCGAATTTAGGCCCCTAACATTTTGATAAATAAGAGATAGTGGGCCTGAAGAAACAATTAGTTTTTTGAAGGCGACAAGACTATTGCCTTGGTATTACGGGGACAATCTTGAGGTATAAATTCCTTAATTAAGGATCCTACTGGCCACATGTTGTTAAACAAATCACTGTTTTCAGTCGGAACTAATATTTTAAAGGAGGAGATTGCCCTAGCTTGAGAAGGAGCCATTTTGAAGATTTGAAATATAATATACTGTTACGGAAATCCTGTTCATTCCAGCTAAGTAATAAAATCACTAAAGAGGGAAAGGCACATTCTCAGTGCGTCATGCAGCTGACGGCCGAGGAAAACGAGTACCAGAAAAGCAGGTTAACGAATTAAAAATGAAACTATAAAGTTAGGTATTAATAATATGATGGTAAAAATGTATATAAATAGAATATTGCTGGAAGGGAGGGCGAGTAGATGAGGAATATTTGAGTTAAGCAGTCGAAAGTATTGCCAAAAGTAAATTGTGAATAATCTAACATTTAAAGAAATATTATTGTAAATAAAAGAAGTGTATTTTTCTTGAACAAAATATCCACGATCCAGTGATACGGACTGTATCTTTCAAAAGCGAATTTTATAACAATACGTAAAGAAAAAAATTGTCAATATTAAAATATTAGTACACAACAGAAAGAAATTGTTGAAATTAAAATATAGCAGAAGAGCAAAACCAAATTTAGTATAAAAAGCGGTGATCATTTATCTTTTAACCGAAATTGGCAAACGATTACCTGCATCATAAACTTATGTTATGGAAATTTAAACACGAGACAAGAAATTTTTGTGGAATATTTTGCGTTGTATTTTGCTGAACAAAAGAAAAATGAAGTGATTTTAAGAATTTCTTGGTTATTTTGTTTAGATAGAAAAAAAGAAACACTGGAGAGGTAGAACTTAATATACTGGAGTTTCTTTTTGTTTTGGTTTCAATGTAAAAAAAAGAATATTGTTATTGTCTGCAGTTGCACATATGCACATATGAAGATTTTTCGGGAAAAGAACTGTGTCAATAAAAGACAAATTCGATTGCGTATGTACACATAGAGTTCATACAACATTATTAAAAGGGGCTCAAACAGTTTATTTTATAAACAAATATACAGCAGCAAACAAAAAAATTTTTGATTATCCTTTAAGAAATATATTCACATTGTGTTTTACGATATGTACTCTGAATAACACCTATTTAACCTATTTCACCTATGTACGTGTGGTAGTTACCAAGAATTATATTTCCATATTCATATAATTACATTACATTAGGTTTATTTGGCACCGTATTAACTATTACTCTTTAATTTAACGTTTAGGTAGTGCAGTTTAGTGTTTAGTTTAAATATTTAAAAAGTGAAATAAAGAAAGGGATAATGCTTGGCTACGAAGTATATCCGGCGCTTAGACGGAGTATGAGTGGGAGCGCGCGCAAGTGGGCAAGAGGACAGGGGAGGTTCACTGACGGACTATTAAGGGACCATCGACTAACGAACAGTGCACTACTTGTGAATCAGAATTCATTATTGTTCGAAACTCGGCTGAATTTCGCTCAGTTGCTATTATTCTTACCCTTCTTGCTGCCTGACAAAATCCTTCAGCTGCGACAAAATATTTGTTAGCGCTGATGTCACAACTGCGTTGGAAACGCTGACTCCCACTTCCGCAGTTGGTAATAGGTTAGGTCGTTGTCGATCTGGATTCGATCCAGATTTAATACTTCAGCACCTGATCTTAAGCTTAGCATTATAGTATAACATATTTATAGGTAATCTGAAGGATAGTTTTTGGCTGAACGGTCCTTTTTGAAAAGATTGAAGCATAATTTCGGCGATTAAAAATATATCAGCCTCTCTGCTTCTCACAACTGCGGGCACTTAACTCTGATATAAGGTGCATGATTTTTAATGCGACAGAATTTGCATTTATCAATTTTGTTATCCATAGTAAGTGTCGAACAAGGTGTTTCGTTTGAAGCGTGTAGCGTCGAAGCGCGTCTGTATTTTGGGAGGAAGAAAGAGAAGAAAAAATTTGGTCGCGTGAAAGATTTACACGCGTCAGAAAAATAAAATTTCTAAAGTTTGATTGAACACAAATTTTAACACAAACTTCAAAATTTCTGTTCGCATTTCAAGAAAAAAATTAATAGAAAATGAAAAATTAACAGAGTGGAGGCAAACATATTTTTAAATGTTTTTATAGAGAGATTGAGAAAAATTTATTGATACAAAAAAAAAAAGAAAATTCTATTAAATGTTACTTTCTTTGGTATTTTTCCTTATTGTGAGGTGTGCTTGCATCTATCATGCAAATAAAAGAAAATAACAACAGAAACATGTCTAAGATCTGCCTTTTTATACCCCCCCATATTACAAAAAACAAATAGAAACTTTAAATATGGTCGGGACCGAATCTTTGATACCCACCACCGTTTATCCCAAAAAAAGACAAAAGAAGTAAACGAACAAAATCTCCATGCGCTATAATATAGAGCGTGCGCAGCTGATCTCTTCTATCTTCAGAATAAAACTTTTTTTTCGTAGAGGCAAGTGAGCGTTATAGGCGTGTATTTTGAAAAGTTTAGGTCAATTCCAAAATCTTTTGCAAATTTTTAACCGATGTTTACCACAAATACTGCAAAGTTATTCAAGCAGACAGATGGGTGAACAAATGGGCGGACATGTTTAGGCGCATTCAAGGGTTGTAACTGGCCAAGAATTTGTATACGTTATGGACTTTTTGAAGCTTGTCTCTGCGTGTTATAAAGGTATTGAACAAAATTATTAAATTTTGATACAATATTATATTGAGTAGGCGTCGTCAATTTTTTCCATTTTTGCGTACAGATGCTACAGTATCGCCCATAGAATATGAGTTCAAATTTGAGCAACAAATCAATTCATTCCCTTTTGAAAAACAGAGGTGTTCTCAGTTTACGTAACGCTGTAAGCGCGTTCTTCGACCAATTGAATCCATTTCCAACATCAATCTGTACGTAAGAACTTCCAATGCTTCTGCCAAATTTGAAGTCGATATCTTCATTTTTGCTGCCGCGAGAATGTTTACAACACACATTTTATAGACGGAAAATGGATATGCTTAAATCAATTTATCCTCATCCTTCAATGATGGGTGTAAAAATTTTAAGTTGGAAAGTCTTATAAACTATTTAATAAAGTCAGCTAATTCAGTTTAAGCAAATTTCTAAAAAGAATAAAGGAGTTTTTGTCCCTTTTTAATTTCGCATCGTTGTCATCATTAAGTTGGAACATATCTGTCACTAGGCAAAGAAAAGAAACGCAAAATTTTTCTTGACTATTCTTTGCATATGGTAAATGTTAAACAATGCAGGCTTGATATGTGGTACATCTGGCTGAATACAAATAAGCTCATTATGAGTTAATGATTTGTTATTTGATTGAAGAACGGTTAGTTTCGATAAGTTATCCTGATGGAATGATGCAGTGTGGATATGATGCCTCATTTTCTGGTTTATGGTTCGATACTCGTTATAGTAATTTATTATAAAATAGGCATAATAGATAAAATATTTAAGTTGTGACCACATTAAAATAAAAAAGGAAAATTTATAAATAATTATTAAATTAACTTGATAAACGTTTTACGTATAGCGTATATAAAAGAGTATATAAACATGCATAACTATATAGAACAACAGTTACATAAATTAAACGATAATATTACCTATTAAACTCTGGATAAAATGAGAAAAAAAAATGAAATAATGAGAGTTTTTATCTTATTGCACCATGAATTTAAACCCGTACATTAAAGTAGATTTTTTTTATTTACTTTTCTAGAAAACGCTTAAATTTTTGGGTACTCCATGTCTTATTGCTTGTTTATACGATTTTTGGAAAATTTTTACTAACTTCTACTTTTATTTCTTTCTTCTACACCATTTGCATATAGATAGTTTTAAGTACTGATACATTAGCGTCGCAGACAGTTGTTGACCGATGTAATGTGATCGCTCCTTACATTTGTATACACTTTTTTGTTTAAATGAAATTATTATTATTATTATTATTATTATTGTTATTACTGTTATTATTATATTATTATTATTATTATTATTTTAATTTTAGACTGATGAATTGAATTCTTAGACTAAAAAAAAGACATTGAGCACTAGCAACACAGGCTATCGGCTCATTATAATTTTAGACTAATGAAATAAATTCCTAGATTAAAAAAAAAAAGACATTGAGCACTAGCAACACAAGCTATCGGCTCTAATTTATAAAAGTACATTAGTACCTTTGATAGAGTAATAGATTGTATTGATATTCTATTCTGTAGCTGATTGTAGAATGTTCACAGGGTTAATCGTTCCAAATGCAATACTTCTAGCCAACGTAAAGTTAAGGCAGTCAGAAGTTGCAGCATGGGTTTAACGTGAGTTCCTGCCAGTAAGGCTTAACCTCACGGTGGCCCATGCCGCGGGGGTTATTAAGCGTAACCCACGCCCCCTGGCGAGTTACACAATCCCTATAAACTAGGGGCCTCAACAGCACCAGAGTCCAGATTGTTTATTGTGTATGGATCAATAAACTCACTCTGGTCAGTGTTGAGGCCTAGCTGCACTCGATTTGTTCCACTTTGGCTTGGAACAGTGTAACCACAACCACCACGAGTACTCCCCGAAGGGCCTCACCCAAGCAGTCAGGGCTCACTATATGCGTTCAAAAGGGGAAAGAAAAATGCGCTTGCTTGCACCATAAGGCTTCCACAAGCGCAGTTGATCAACTACCACCATTACCCGTAGGCATTCGTGAATGTGTAATTTAAAGCGTTAATTTAAAATGTAAAAAAATAGGCAAAAAGGGAAAAAGCCAACCGTCAAATCCCTTTTATTTTATTTATACATATAATTAACTCATATTATTTTAAGCATTTCTAACACTCTAATATGCACCCCCTAGATGTACATAGCAAGGGCAAAAAGACAAAAACACCTTCTATTTTTATATTATGTAATTTTGTATTGAGAAAAGATCGAGTAAATTCAATGCACCTTATATTTTATATATGAGAAAATTTTTAAATTTTTGTTACAACTTTAATTTCAATTCCATCATTTACCCGCAGGCATACATGGCTTTTTGAGCGGGCTCCTGACTTCCGTGGCTCCCAGTTTAGACTATAAAGCCTTAGGCAGTTAAGGCAGTCACAGAGAATGTGCTTTATAGTGAGAATTTGAGGAGGAGGACTTCCTCAAGTTGCAATTGTATGACCAAGGCGAATTCTCGAAAATGTTTGGATCTTGATTTTCTTGAAGGTGGAGTTAATTGAGGGTTAATAAAAGAATAGTTCTGATGGTATTTTGTAATTTTCTCTTTAACTTCTCTTCCAATGTATCTTTGAAGATCCAACTTTTCCATGACATCATCCATAATTAGAGGTGCAGAAGCAGAATACTTCGCCGCCCGATTAGACTGCTCATTTCCCAACAAACCGATATGACTAGATACCCATACCATTTTAATCTTATAACGATGCTTCTTCATTTGTTGATGGTGCTCCACCTCGAAGTCGAAGGGTTCCGGGTAGCTTGTAATACAGACAAACTGTCGCTAGCAATGACGGTTTTGAGTTTGTTTTTCTGGGAAAGGTTCGCAGCGTGAAGGTTAGCTCTGCTTCGATTGTGAAAATTGTAGTAATTTCGTTAATATAAGTGATTGAGAAGAACTAGTCCTGAAGCATCTACCACGGCACAAGCAGGAGGCAGACCAGAAAATTTTGAGCCATCTGTGTAAAAAAGATTCCAACCGTTACTCTCCAGTACGTGGGTTTTTTCAGCTATTAGATTCCTGAAGACGTAATTTGGAGTATCTTGTTTTTTGTGCATAGACAGCGAAATGTCAAAGGAGCAGTCTTTCAAAATTCATGGAGGTTTAACACCAAAATAGCGGAAAACTTATAAGGGAATGTTCAAACAACAGTCAACTGAAGATGGTCGCTTTCGCACTTTCTTGGCAATAATAATCTTTCTCACATGTTCACCAAGAATAGATTTATTTGAATTAAGAAGCTTGGGGAATTTTTAGATTTTAACTCGTAAGGTCTATTTTTTAAAGCTGGGAGACCAGTTTCAATTATAATATTATATATGGGCATAGTCGGTAAAGCATAACAACTTGCTCTGACGGTTTGGTGATAGACTGGTTTGAGGATGTTGGTATTAGATTTGCAGCTATTGTCATAAATTATCAAAGCACATTCAATCTTGCTTAAAACAAGCATTTTTGTAAAATAAGCAATAGTGTTAATGCATGGCTTTTCCAAGAATGAAATTCACCATTGTTAAAATAGAATGTTGGAACCAAAGACAATGTGTTCTCCAACGATGTTTGTTGGAAAAGGGCAAGTGTGCAATTTTTTTTTGTTTTTTGTATAGAAATTGTAGCGCCTGACGTGCTTGCCCATGTGGAGATCTCTCGTCCAATAGATTCGAGGATTTTTGATTGCTTTCGTGGTATATTTTTTGTTTTGTAAAAAAGTATACATTGTCCGCGTAGAGACACTGTACGATTCTCGGTACACAGCAAAGAATGTTGCTAAATTCGTTGAAAGCGGTCTGGAAAAGCGTGACAGAAAGAGGATATCCTTGCGGCCAGAAAACCAAGGGAAGAAGTGGTGGAGAGCAACATGTTGAATCAGTACGTGAAAAGGTGTGGTGAGTTGAAAAGTGCTTTGGTTTTCCATCATATAAAATGCAAAGATTATTTTGAATGAAGGCCTTTACTAAACTAGTACCGCGACTGTTGTTCACTGTTGAGCCTGTAACGAGTCTTCTTGGCCGGGCTGGAACTCAGTCAATCCGGGGTTCGTTGCAAGAAAATTTATGTAGAATGAAATGTTCTGGTCCTTCGGGAGGAATGGTTTACAATTTCCTTTTATTGAATTTTAAGCGGGGTACAGCGTTGTGTAGAGGCTGGTTGGGACAGGAACCAGCGAGGTGACCCGACTTGTCGCGCTATTACCGTTTTGTTTTTCACGCACGAAGTTAGAGCTTTCTTTTTTTTTCGTGTTGTTTTCAATGTCGCGGGACACTACAAGAAAAGACCGGATGCGTTGCAGGTGTCATAGCTGCCTTGGTTCTTTGTGCCCACGGTTTGTCTCGAGCTGGTTATTTGCATGTAAGTCTAATAACTAAAAAAAACAATGTTTCTTGGTCCTGTCATCCCCTATCCGTGGTAGTCGGTAGTCCTATTAATCATTCAGAGATGGTGGCGAAGCCACACCTGTCATCCTCTATCCGTAATGGTAAAATAGTCCTATTAGTCATTCAGAGATGACGACGAAGCCACACCTGTCATCCCTTATCCGTAAAGTCAAAACTCTTTATAAAAGTCGATTTGTTAAATTGTTCGTGTGCACTTACCTTAGGCAGCTATGGCACCAAATTGAAAGATTCTGTGTGATGACCTGCTCTTTTATAGCTGGGGTCTGGCTCGCTTGTTCCGTTCCAACATGTCCTCGGTTGGATGCATTTGCGTGTGTGTTGTGGTATTCTACTTATACATGTGCTTAAGTGAGGTTGGCTGCTGCCACAACCTCAGGTACGACTTGCGTGGGCGACTTGTACAAACTTATTATCAGCTTATTGCTTAACAACTAGCTTACTGCTATGTTTGATTAAATGCCTACTCAACACGTACCCAGGTACCAAATCGCGTGATTTATACCACCGTTAGGTATGTGGGTACTTGTTTCTTAACCTACGGTTTTATACCAACAAGTGTATTTTTCTGTTCTTGTGTGCTTATGCGTGTGTGCAATAATATATGTTCATATGTGTTATGTCGTTTTGTACCTGAGTGTTTATTCCTGTATGCTTTGTTTGATCATCTGTTGTCCAGATTTTCTACCGAATTACCATATGTATTTCCTATTTGTGTGCGTATTCTATTGTCTCATCTGACCTAACGGTGCTATGCGATGTTTCTGCAGTTTTTGCTTTTTACAGCTTTGCTTCTTACAGCTTAGCGACTTTTGTGTAGGGGGGGACGAAGTACGGAGAATAAATTGTAGAGTTCTTGTTGAGAAAACGATTGCGAAGGTGGGATATGGAGCGAAACCACTTTAAATTTTATGTTTCAGATTATTTTTATCCCTACGGCTTGTATGTACGAGTTTAAATTTATGCGTTTGTGATGTATACTTCATTTTACAAAGCACCAACTCTTTGTTTGGAATATTAATTTTGAACTGAATTCGTGAAGTATCCAGTATATGATTTGGGTGGAATAGGATTAAAAGAGCTTATACAATGGATCTCTTGAAGCGATATAAAGTTTGGATTAAAATCACTTATGAGTTTACGGAGTTCATCAAAATTGTTAATAAATCTCTTAGTGTTAAATCGTGGAATTTTAAAACCTTTATTTAATGGTAGTGACATGGAAACATGGACATGGACTAAGCTGACAAGTCAGCGTCTTCGTCGAAAAGGTCGCTATAGGAATTTTGTGTGAATAATTTGTTCTTATTAGCAGAATAAACTGTACTAAGGTTGTTGCGTACATTTGAACGAGTGGGCGCACGTGAATAATTTGAAATTGAAGATTCATTGAAGGATGAACGATTGGATTTATTACAACTTGTAATTCGGTGACTAGAATTGAGAGCTGGTGATTCTGGAGAATTTAGTTTATTAGACTTTAGCATACGTGTTGCTGTTTTTGATTTGGAATTTGTTGATGATGGAACACATTTTTCACTGAAAGGAGTTGGTGCTAAAGGCTTATTAGCCGATTCGCAAGGCGACAGCAGCGTAGGCATTACTTTTTTTAATTCTTTGGATAACACTTGGATTTATTTTCCGGTACTTGCGTCGCGCTTCGCGCATGCTACAGTAATTTTCTGTTTTGATTTTTAGAATTTCACGCATTTATAAAAAACGTGGGCATTGTTTGTCTAAATATATTGGGAAATACTAAATTGTTTTCAATTTGTTTATTTTTATTTTTCTCTTTTTGTTTTTTTTCCATTATATATAAAGGGAAAAAACCACATACGGTATCCGCGATATCCGCGATAACCAGTTTTAGCAAAATATAGAAAGTCACCGAAACTATTAAAAAATAGCAGACGAAAAGAAAACACGAACTACTCAGAACACAAGTCGACTGTTAAATGAAATTAAAAATTAGGCGTAGTAGCCTATACAAAGCATAATTACTCCTTCAAATTTGTGGTGCAATAATGTTCTTAAGATTGTGTACATACAGATAATGCTCTTGACATTGTATTGTAATGATGATTTTATTTGTTTTCAAATTTTAAATAAATGAATGTTTATTTAGTTTTGGAAAGATTCCTTGTGAATCTTTCTTCATATGTGACCAGAGTGTTGTCTTGGAATATTTTCCTATACTGCTCGGCTTCAGTCCGCCAAGTCAATCTATTTCTTTTGGTGCCAATACTAAGATCGGCTAGAAGCAGTCCCTAGCTAACAGGTTAGGCGGATGAAACGCCTTTTTAAGTTCTAGCGAATGAAACGCTTTTTGCAATGCTTTACGACAATTGAATTTATTAAGTTTTGATACAGCTATTTATATTAAATTTTACAAACACCTTATTGCTAGCGTAAGCATAAAATATTAATTGTTACGCTTTATTTTAATTAGGGCGCCTGGCGTCGTATTGCATTAGGAAATGTAATTCTCAGCCAGTTGAAGTGTGACATAATTTTCGCTTTTCTTTTTGCAAAAGAATTATGCTGATTTTGCATAATTCAGTTACACTTCAAAGTGGATGCATAACAACGATATGCGATCACACTGCAGAATGCAATATTTTCCCACAGAAAAAAATCGTTTTTTTTTTATACATATTTAATACACTTGTGACATTGTGGTCATTCGACTAATTAATTTGGTAGGCTAATTTCGAGTTTTCCTTGTTCCTAGCTCCAAGAGCTTGAAAGGAAAGATAATAAAACAGGTGCGAAAATTAATGTCACTCCGAATTCGTTTGTTTGTTTTGATCCGTACTATATCTTAACAAATATTGCTTAAAACTTAAACTTAAGTAAAACTATTTTACTGGTGATAAAACTTAAAACTTAACCTTTAATAAATATAGCACTAAAATTGGAAATTAAAACCTAAATTTAAATAAAACAATGTGGCGTTAAAAATGATCCATTGAGAATATATTGTCAAAAACCCCGTATACAAGCCTCAAACATTATTAAAAAAAACCATAATTGTGTAAGGAAGAATTTTTGCTTCCTTACTAGTAGCAGGTCCGTCCGCCACAGAGTGCTCATCGTTCGCAGCCAATCGGTCCGATCTGTCCGTGCACGTCGTTTGTTGCCGATACATAAATAACCTCCCCCCAGCCTAAACTATAAAATTTGTATAAAATCGTTAAAATGTATAAAATATGTATAAAAACGCTAACACAAGGATAAAAGATGTACAAAATCGTTAAAATGTATAAAATAGGCATAAAAACGCTAACAAACGACGCACAAGTATAAGATGGGTATGAAATCGTCAGAATGAATTACATATGGATGAAATGGCTAAACAGTATAGAATATGTAAAGACACACGCACAAGTATTAAACTAGGTTTGAATTTGTAATAGAAACCTCTAGGTAACTGTATAAACGCCGTTAGGCCATACAAAAACATACACACAGGGATAAACACTTAGGTAGGAAAATAAGAGATAAGCACACACGATCATGCAAAACGCACAGACGATAGAATCACATATAAGCAATGTATATCAACGTACAGAAACCTGTATGTGTAAAATGTTTAAGCGCATACTGTAGAAACACATACAACGTTGTACAAAAGCGTATAAACGCCGTTAGGCCATAGAAAATTTGTAAAACGTATAAGCACATGCGGCTATAAAAAAAAGCGCATAAAACGGTAGAAGAAATGTATAAGCGCCGTTAGGTAAGTATAAACACTTATGTTTAATAATGTAGAGAGATATAGGATCGCACAAGCCAAATATGCATAAACACACACGTATAAACATGTATAAACACACATAAACAGAACATACACTTATTCTGCATAAATGGTATTGTACACATAGAAAATCCGTGTCGAAGCACAATATTGTAAACATAGCACCCACACACCTGACGGTAAACAAACCATGTGAGTTGGTACCTGAGTGCATGTTGAGTAGGCATTTGGTCAAACATAGCAATAAGTTAGACGTAAGCTGGCATTAAGTTATAAATAAGTATGTCATGCAAGTCGTAACTAAGGTTGCGACAGAAACCAACCTAAATCAAGCATACGTGCAAGTGTGAGCCCCTTACACATGTAAACACACACAGCCTAGCAATGGTTGTAACGGGACAAGCGAGCGAGACTGCAGCTATAAAAGAGCGCCTCATCACACAGAATCTTCCAATTTGTGTCGCAGCCACCTAGGGTAAGTATGTACGGATAATCTGACAAGACGACCTGTTTTTTATTGACCCTTATGGATAGGGGATGACAGGTGTTGCCCTGAATGAATAATAGGACTACTGACCACCACAAATAGAGGATGACAGGTGTGGCTTCGCCGTCATCCCTGAATGAATAATAGGAC